>NW_020529094.1:0-300791 GCF_003368295.1 Carassius auratus
TATTAGGCATGTTTTCTTTTACAGATGAAATGCGCTAAAAATAGACTTTTAACTCAAACTGTAAGGTCGAAAATTATGAAATACCCATGAGAAATATCAAACACAAATGCAATACAGAAATGGATAAGTTAAGACTTGACCATTGTACAAAAAATACTGACTGGGTCATGAGGTCAGAAAAGAAGAAGAAAAAAGCAGGTCAAGAAGAACTGACAAAAAGAATTGCAAAATAATTAGTAATTAATGTGAAGATTAATTTTTTAGTCAATTCTGCAAGACAGACTTTTCAGGAAAGGAGGTGGAATAAAAATGAGCTCCTAAATCTTAATCCTGGATTCTGGAAGATATATTCCTCAAACCATCGGACAAGAGGAGGTGGTGCTGGTCCTTCACGAGTCACTCTAATCTGTGCATAAAGCCTATATATAAAAGACTTAATATATAGTATTTCACAATACTTCATGGTATTCTAATTAAATCATTTTTTGGAATCTTAAGTCTCTCAGAGGTCCGACACCGAGTATTTCTGGAGACTCCAGGAAAGTGGCAGTTCTGTAAAATGTTGGCGCTGGAGACTAAATGCACCCTGATAGTTTCACACCTAATTCACTTAACACACACACACACACACATTACCCACAGTGACAGTGGGACTGAGTGACATCAGATGTATGATAGTTTTTTTTTTAATTTTCTATCATCCATATAGTGTTGTATAGTCATGAAACTATGGTCATGAGACCAGTCATTCTGAGGAAATATGCCTCAGAATGACTGGTCTTCTATGTGTACATTTTTTTTTTTAAAGTGTTTAGAAGCTGCACTTTAAAAAAATAAAAAGACATTTACTGGTTCCTTTTTTACTATTATTTCAAAAAACATCACGGCAAAACCATTCAAGCTATCCAAAATTCATTCGCACCTGTTCTGTAAGATTAATTCTTTAAACAGTGGTAAAAGAGGATGTGGTGCTGATCCTTCAAGAGTCACTCAAAACGTATCTGTCCATAAAGCCTATAAAGAATTATTCTTAATATACAGTTCAAAATACTTCAGCTTGTTATTCTAATTAAGTGAGGGTCATTTTATCAGTAAAATATATACAATTCATTTTTTTTTTGAAAGATTTCTATAAATGATTTAAATCATACTCGTTTCTACAATAATTATTTAAAAGTAATCCTATAGCTCCCTCTGGTGGCCATTATAGGTACTAAGAATTGCAAGCTTGATTTATAAGTTATGATAGTTTAAATTTTATGCTGGCTCTTGAAAGTGATAAAGCTATGAAACATACTGTGCTTCCTTCAAATGATGACTTCTACTTATATAAAAAATTATGAAGATTTAGAATGAAAAATTGTAAAGATATAGTAAAATAACTATTGTATTTTTTTATGTTACTTTAATAAATCTCTATGGCAACACCATTTAAGCTATCCTAAACCCATTCACAATTTAACATCTCAGTATATTGGCATCATGTTGAAAAAGGAGTATGGAGTAGTATGAGTAGGAGTATGAATTCATTTGCAGGCTTTATCATAAATCCACAATAAAATTTCTGAGTTCTGTATCAATCTGTGTTGTTGTTTGTTTATTTTTATCTTTTATTTTTCATAGGAAGATAACTTACTCTCATTTTTAATAAATGTGCTTATAAACCAAGGACAAGCTATTTATAGCTGTATTTATAAACTGCTTACTACTGACTATTAATATTGGGACAAGGCTTTATAAAGCATGAACTGACTATTTAATAATGAGTGCAGTTATTATAAAGTGTTATCAATGAATTTGCTAATGTTAACAAATTAGACATTATTTTACAGTGTTATCAAATCCTTAAATGACTCATAAGCATTTGTGAAAGTTCTGCTTGCATTACAGCTTAGTATTGATCTGTGAGCTGAACAGATTTACTGTTACATCCATGAGATTATGTAAATTAAAATAAATATAATGTCACAGGATGTCATAGGTCAGTATCAAATGAGTTTGAAATTATTATTTGCAGCACAAATAAGGTTTTTTTAGGATTTTTAAAAATCCCTAAAACTGTCAGAAAAAGGTTAAGGCCTAAGCTATTTCTATGTGAGTGGCTAATTTTATTTTTGTTTTTATAATTGTAATACACAAACTATGAAATTATACAAAATGTATAAAAAGATAAATAAATAAATACGCACACATTAAAAAAGCAGCCAAGTCGAATGAGTTTCCTTTTTTATATAGATTAAAATTGAAGACAGAAGCAAGTGGTAAATGTGGTCACTTTAATATTCAAATCCAGTAGATCCAGTTTATGTTCACGTGGCTGTTTTCGTTTATAGTCGCCAAGCTATTATGTGTTTTGAAATAATTTTGTCCGTTATGTGTTCGTTCGTACGACGAAAGGCAGAATCCTGCAGCTCGAGAGATATGTTATTCTGCCAGTCGCGCTTTCAAATAGTCTTGCACACTTAAACAGGTCACAAACACCTGCATTTAGCTCTTGTTGTGTTACAATGGGTTTATTGTGTGCATTTGTGGTAATATTTTATTTAAAAAAGCTCTTAAACAAGAATAAATTCGTTTGTTTTGAGCTGGACACTGTACGCGCTGATCGGAGGCGGTGATTTCAGATAGGCAGCTGCAAATATTTCATTTTCACACAAACAGTTCAAAAACATCTTAATTTAGCTCTTGGTGTGTTCTAATTGGTTGATTGTGTGATATCGCTGTAATAATTTATTTTTAAAAGCTTTAAAACAGGAATAAATTCGTTTTCTCTGAGCTCTTTACTCCAGACGCTCGTGGTCACAGCGGTGATTCATCTCTCCTATTTCTCACGTATCTCTGGCCAGAAATAATTTATCCATGAGCCCTGAACCGGTAATAATCAGATATGTTGGTTTAGCTTGTCAGTGTGAATTAAATCTAAGTATTTGTTTGTATTTTTAACCGATTTAAAAGTGAAAGTAAAAGTCCGGGAATTGAACCTGTAGGGGCGCTATTTCTCTCAGACAATGGAAGTCTGAAGCACATATACTCAAACAGAGGGACAGAAGTGAGATGAGATGTCTGACAGTTTTTTAATTTTCTGTTATCCATACAGTGTTGTAAAGTCGTGAAACTATGCATATTTCCTCAGAATGACTTTTTCATCTGTATGAAAAAATTCTTTGACGTGTTTGGAAGCTGCAATTTAAAAATACAATAATGATTCCCTTTGTAAGGTCATTTAAAAAAATCACCACGGCAAAACCATTCAAGCTATCCAAAATCCATTCACAATTTAAGTTCCTATCAGAAATACTGATGTGTGTTCAGAGTTTTGTGAAATTCTAAGTATGTTATTTGCCTCAAAATCACCTGAGAAGTATTCCAGTTTGACATGTTGCCACGCCAACAATTTTTTAGATATCAATATCCCCCTTGCAGATTTATATCAGCTGTGTTTTAACATTATTCTGATGAAGTTTGAAGCAAATCGAGTAATAATAAGATGCTGAATTCAAATCATTTTGAAAATGACACACTTCCTTCTGCCAGTTGGTGGCGCTATAACTTTGACTCCTAATAGTCACATATATGCGATCGACATCATACAACGAATAATCTGATGAAGTTTGATTAAAATCAGGAAATGTATGTGGATGGTATTAGACACTTCCTGTTTCTAATTTCTCGCCATAATTTCAACGCCTCGCCACGAGCAAACCGTTCGAGATATCAAAAATCCCCTGGCAATTTTTCATCCCCAGTGTCTTGAGATCATGTTGACCGAGTTTGGCGGCAATCGGGAAAAAAACCTATGACAAGTATTTCAAATTCCAGAGCATGCGCTTTTTACATAACTCTAAATAGCTGACTTCCTGTTGGGTGGAGCCTATGACATGCAATACGAAAGTTGTTCGGCACGATGAGATCTATATGTGTACTGAGTTTCATATGAATATGTGCAAGTATGTGTGAGCTATACATCAACATTTCTGACTGTGTTCCAGGGGGCGCCGTAGAGCCCCTGTGCCACGCCCGGGTCCCAGCCTCTGCAGGCTCCTAAAGGCCACAGATTCCAAAGTGTGCGCAAATTTTCAAGAGTTTTTGAGTATGTTAAGGACCCCAAAAGCCCCCACAACTTTGACGAAAAATTTGAATACTAAACCCTAAATAGCCAACTTCCTGTTGGGCGGAGCCTATGATATGCAATACAAAAGTTGTTTGGATTGATGAGATTTATATGTGTACCGAGTTTCATACGTCTACGAGCAAGAATGTATGATATATGGCCCTCCATATTCCAGGGGGCGCTGTAGAGCCCCTGTGCCACGCCCGTGTATCAGTCTCTGCCCGGCCCTAATGGCCGCAGGTTCCAATCTGTGTGCCAATTTTCAAGACTTTTTAAGCACGTTAAGGGCCCCAAAAGCCCCCGAGACGTTGGAAAAAAATAATAATAATAATAATAATAATAATAATAAAAATAATCCTAAGGAAAACAATAGGCCTCTCGCCCTTTGGGCTTGAGCCCTAATTACCACAAATGCTTTTGGTAGATCTCCAATTGAACCAGGACATGTCTTAAGATTTTACAAATCAGACCGGTAGATGTCAGTATTTCACTACATTTGGGAGAAATAGCTCAGGAGCATCTTGTTCTGATGAGCCCTTGGCTGCAGTAGGCCCAGTAGAGCAAGAGTCTTTAATTGATTCCAAGGCAGATTTAATGTTAATTAAACATATATTATATTCAGAACAGAGATCTCGGTGATGTACTTGCGCAAACAAACGTGATTTTGTAGGTTGTGTTGCTACTGTGGGGGTGATGTAAAAGTCATCTGCTAGAGATAATCTGATGATAAAACACCCAAAATAGCGATATTCCAGCAAAGGCTACAGGAAATCAAAACGTCAAGCACTTAACACTGAATTTTAAGCACTCACTGATGTTTGATAATCTGGAGCTAGTTAAACCACAAGTGATTTTGCTGATCTTGCTTAATTGTTACCATGGTGTTATTTTCTACGTCAGATGACTGATACCAACCGAGTTAAAAGGGAACGTCCTCAATAAAAGAAAGAAAGAGGGAACGTCCTCATTAGAACGTTTTGTTCAGAGAACTTTCAAAAGTAACATTCCCATAATGTCTGTAATGACTAAATAGAATGTTCCCAGTGTTGGAATTACCAGTTTTTTTGTTTTTGTTTTTGTTTTTTAGTTTCTTATAAACGTTTTTCCCAAATATACGTTAATATATTTACCATAAAGTGCTTTTAAAAACCACCCCCACCAGAGATTTTTAATGTCCTTAAGTGTTAAAAAAATAGAATTGTGTTATCAAGCTAAGTTTACACTTTTGTATATATGCCGAGATAATGTTAATGTACTGTAAATATCTTGTTTTTAATCTAATATAATGTTTTCAAACTATGTGATGACGGTTGTTGCTTATCCTGGGACATCACTTAAAGTGTGTGTGTGTGTGTGTGTATATATATATATATATATATATATATATATATATATATATATATATATATATATATATATATATAAAAATAGCCTACAAATAACTAGCTTTTATTTATTTGAATCAAAATGTGCTTCTTATTTGGGTAGAATTTTGTCCCGACAACAGGACAAGATACATAGAATTAATTCCTTTGATGTGTGATATCAAATAAAGTCACGATCTGACTGTTTATGCCTAAAGTAGAATTTGCTATAGATGGGTTTACATTCTGTAGGTCATGTTTCAAGACAGATCATACTGGCCTTGTGTCTTATGGCGTGAGTCTGTGGTTTTGGTACTGGACAGTTAATCAATATTTTCCAGAAATCACTGGAAAAATAGTCACTGTGGGCACTTCTCGTTTATAAGCCTAGCTCTTATTTACTGCGATCTGTTTTTCTATTTTTATGCTTGCGACGGCTCCATTTTTTGCAAAGTGCCTGGAAAATGCCCGTGTTCGTATTTTTATCTCTCTTTCGCTGAAACTGTTTTGGGAAGGTTTCTGCGCGCGGGGAAAATCCCGAGTTGCTAAATTTTCACGAGTTCACACGCGCTTCATTCATTCGAACTTCAGACTTGAAAGCGCGCGGACTTCCTGACCGGTAGCGTGGGCGGGGGTTCCCGCAAGTCTACCCTCAGTGACGTACGTGCGCCAAAACAGCCCATATATGGGCTTTGCGTCAGCAGGAACAAGAGGCCAACGTGGGCACGTCTCCAACGTCAATTTAAAGCCGTACAGAACGAGCTATTCGTTTGCTAGAAATGAACAAGGCAAACAGTGGAATAATTTTCAACGCTTTTACTTAAATATAAAAAAAATAAACAAAACAAACAGAAATACAGGTCTGGATCAACCCAACTCACAATATCAATAACTTACTGGAATGTTTTCAAGGGCAGCACTTAAAAGCAAAACCAACATAAAGGTTTCTCCCTGTGCTTTCATTGTCCATTCTTCAGCATTTAGTACCTTGAAAACAATTATAACACTTTAGTTTTCTACAAGAAAACGTTTTAGAAATATACAACGCTCGTACTCAGTGCTGCAATATCACTTGCATCAAAACATCACAAACATGATCTGTTCTTCCAGTGTTCCCCATTTGTCAGTGTCAGTGTCCTCAAGGTCTAAAACGACTTGATCTTGGGCGTCAGCATCAGCTGGCACCCGCTGCTCACATGGGTCATGACCTTCTGCTTGAGCTGGGCCACTTGCTCCCTCAGCAGGGACGCGGTGCTGGACAGTCCAGCGTTATCCGACTTGAGAACTTTCACTTTGTCCTCCAGCCTGGAGATGCGCTCCAGCTTCCGTTTCCGGCACTTGGTGGCCGCCACCCGGTTCCTGAGCTTCTTGCGCTCCGCTTTGACGCGCTCCTGGTCCTCCATGTCGATGGGTGACATGGGAGGAGAGCCGTCGCTGCTCTGCAGGTCGGGCACGGTCTGTGGCTCCTCTTTAAGCGCGACAAGGCGCTGCGGATGATGGAGAGAGTGCTGGAAATGGTGATGAGGGTGCGTCGTGGCTTGGTGGTGGTGATGGTACTGTTGGTGGTGGTGGGGCAGGTAGCTGATGGTGGCTGTGGGGTAGTTGGATGCAGGTGTGAGGTTAGTGTTGGGATTGCAGCTGTTCAGGGTGGTGTACACAGGGGTCTCCGGTTGCAGGGAGGCGGCGAAGACAGACGACGCGGCCGAGCAGGACGACATAATGCCGCCTCCGATGGAGACGTTTGGCGGGGGCATCTGATTCATTTTGTGGAGTTCGTCCAGCGCTTTTACGAAGCCGTCCGCGAAGCCCTCCTGTTCTTCTGTGATGCCCCGACCGTACAGATACTGCCCCGGGGTGGGTGATGTGAAGACGCCGTTACCGTTCTGGATGATGAGTCTCTCAAGCTCCGTAGAGGCGAGTTTAAGCGAGCCAACGTCTCCGGTTGCCGCAGTGTAGAAGTCGCTCTCGGAGCGCAGGGACTTGAGGTTCCGGTAAGGTTCGGCGAAGCCCACGCTCATGTTCTGCTTTAGGAGCTTGTAGTCGTGCAGGGCAGCGTCTGGATGACCATAAGCAGAAAGAAACGAGTCGTCATGATAAAACGGTTGCTCCATTTTTGTTGACATGTGAATAGAAATTACGTTGGAGGCTTTTGATTTGACTGTACACTTTACTGTCCGCAAATCTTGTTCTCTCCGTAATATTACATGAGGCAAAAAAGATGTCAAAGAGTAAACAAAACTTCCAAAATAGTTTGAACAACTTTACTGTACCAAGTCGACAGGCAGTTTCCCTTGACAGCTGATGTCCAAAAAGTGCTTTTTCGCTGTTGTGTTCCCGGACAGTTATTTTCAATCAGTCGCAGCCTACGCGTTGTCTCACATCTCGGTGCGCACTAAATCTCAGAAGAAAGCGCACCTCGGAGTGTTTTATACTCAACGTTCCGAGGGCGTGTCCTAGAGAATCGGAACACTCTGATTGGACAAGAGTTTGTTCCGATGTCAGAGGAGCGATGACGTTGTTGCCAGGAACCGCTGAGATTGAAAACAACGCTGGAGGCGAGAGTGCAAAGCTGAAGGGAGACTGCGCTCCTATTTTTGTTTCCACAGACAAGACGCAAAAAAACTGGCCGCAAGAGTTACATAGGCACTTTCAAGAAAAGTTTCCCATCGCCAAGTAAACAGAAACTCTGTTGTGGTCTTGAGAAAAACAACCTGAAGACGGCGTAAAGGGATCATTGGTATAAGCTTTGAAGTAGTAGCCTATATACAAAAATGAAAATATATTTCATTATTTTCTTGGGAAATTTCATACGGAATATTTAAGCAGCTGTTTTACTCACAACGAAAGTGGACGTGATTTTAATGTCAAGCTCTGAATATACTCCTTTAATTTAGGTGGCACATCTAAACTGGCCATTTGAGTAAATACAGGATCGCAAAAGATGGGATTGGATCATTTTAACCCAGATGAATGTGTCAGGGCTACCACATCACCCCAGGCATTCAGTAGGTGCCCACTAAGGTCCCATACTGTAGAGCTTCACGAGTAACATAAAATAAAGATGCCAAATTAATTCAGATAATATATAATGCTTTTCTTTTTTTTTGAGGACATATTGGCCATTTGCATTTGAGTACTTTGTCCTTCTGAGTCATATAATACGCAAAACATGAGTAAAAGTAGACCTCTCTCATAGAGCTTTAAGAGTATGATCCCACAGATAGACTCATTAAATGTCTTTAGAGAGTCTTACTTTAAAATATAAGCTTTAACTGTAGCTCTTTATTGATCAGGATTAAACTGACTCATGATTTGGCAACTGATATCCATCCCATATAAGGGCAAAACCACACAGTAGTTCCTTCTTGGTGAACGACCGGGAAACCTCTCCCATGTCGGCCTGATTCCAGAGGCAACGCCTCCGCACATGGAGAGGGGGAGGAGGGGGAGTAGACACATACAAAACATGCTGTCGAAAGAGTGTGAGGTTGAAAGTCCAGTTTTAATGTGACAACTTAATGTGAACTAAAATTCAGTACACTCCTCTTCTCTCATACTCTCTAAATATTCATACAGACATTCAGGGAAGCTAAAGCATACACTAGGTCAGGACACAAGGGTGCTTCACACCTGTGGTGTGCACAAGACACACACAACCACATACAAACTCCTTTAGCACTAAAAGAAAGCCACTACTGTCTCCTCAATATGCTAATAAGACTGAATCATCATTGACTGGGTTTAAAGCCAGGTGCAAACCCATGTTTCGTCATTCGGCAGCAGCGTGGAATCTTTCACCTATATCTTTCACCTATATCTTTCACCTATATCACAGTCCTCTCAAGAATGACACTCAACTTCCTCTGCTGCTGCATTGAATAAATATCTTAAACTATGTTAGAAAACAGGCTTTTTTTCCAATGAATGGTCCATGAAAAGGGCACATAACCTTCTTCTATCATCTGCATCAGGAGGTCAGACTAAATATGGGATAACATTTTAAGTAACTAGAAGCACGGGACCTTAAGAACCACACCAGTAAGCCAATGGGTCATCGGCTGGGAGCCACCCATCACAGATGTTTCACCCCATGATAGTATCGTATAGTATAGTAATATATATCATTTTTATCTCTTGGGTATGCAACATTTACAATCCTGTTATCAAACTTTGATGGGTTAACTATACCTTTACAACAACAAAAAATACAAACAATAAAAAAAAATCATATAATGTCAACATGGACAATGTAAAATTGTAAGGTTATTCAGAATATAAGATTATTCTGTCCACTAGCACTGCTTCTCGCGTCCTCTGAATATTTTATTTCTGAGTGACTATGATTCACTGACAATGATCTGTGTGGACTTTTAGTTGTGTCATCAGCTGAGATCAGGGTGGAGGTCATTCTTCAAATTTAGGGCCGCACGCATCCTTCAGAAGACTCAGAGCATGATGCTGTGGTCACAGGCTAAATTTTCAAGAAATGCACATACTGATAAATATTCGTATTTTACATTTATGGATGTGCTTACATGCACTGTAATGTAAATGTCCAGTTTCAATAGCTAGACATATTCTTTTTTGCATCAAAATAAATGATACAGTCAAGCAACTCATATTTTGATTCTATCGTTTAGCATAATAATGAGCAAGTCTTTTTTATTTCAAAATTAGGCCCACTATGTTTGTTCATGAATGAGCCAGTCATAGTGAAAGTGTGAGGCTAGAGAAAAAAAAACAACAAGACAAGAAAAAGATACACATCCAACCGTAACCATGTGGTAGCAAAGAGAACAGTGGCTTCCGTCTCACTTCTTTGATATCTTTAAATCAAACTGGTTACACAGGAAGTTGGCTTCCTCTCTCTTCATTCCACCACCACAAAATTCAATTCCTACTCTAGATATCATTCTTTTTAAGAATTTACCGTATCACATATCAGTCTTTTATAGATTTTAGGATATTTGCTTTACTATTGTTTTTCTTTTTTCCAACCAATTAGATTTTTTCATATGTGTTTAGACGGGCCATTGAATCACTTCATTACTGAAGGTCACAAAAAGGCTAAATCTTTTGACCTTTTAGCCACAGGACAGTGGCTGTGGGCCTTATTCCTTGATATTAATTTGCATTCCTCAGTTTGTTTTCCCATCAAACAGCTTTCGAGAACACTTGATCCCACTCGCCTGACATCAAACGGCTGTCAGTTTCATCACACCCAAGTCCAGATCAAAGTGGATTACACAGAAGAGTTCCGTTTTCTTTGAAGGCAGACCCACATGAGAAGTTGGAAACCGGCTGTAGAAC
Source organism: Carassius auratus (assembly GCF_003368295.1). Classification (NCBI taxonomy): domain Eukaryota; kingdom Metazoa; phylum Chordata; class Actinopteri; order Cypriniformes; family Cyprinidae; genus Carassius; species Carassius auratus. Next base: position 10,786 of record NW_020529094.1, read on the forward strand.
AGTACTTCCCCTTTAAAAAACATATATTTCTCATTAATTATCATCACGCTTACTGGAGGTTCATGCTCACATATTCATTCACGCTTCATGTAAACAATTTCCCCGTAAGTGTCATCTTTTCCCGTTTGAAAGGATAATCTGCCATGACAGACTGTAGTTAGGGGCAGTGGAGAAGGTATGGCATGGGCTGAAGGAGAAAAAGCTGATGAAATGAGAGAGAGGGTGGCAATAGTGCACATGTGGTCATATCTGTCAAGATGGTGAACATGCTGAGTTAGGTGAGAGATGTTTCACACAGATTTTTCAACTCTCTGTTTCTAAAACATCTGCTTTTCACAGGTACTTTGAAGTCAAATAGAAAATGCAAGTTATGCTTGTGGCCATTCCCCTAATTTTCCAGTGCTTGTGGTCGTGAAAGGTCACTTCTGAGCTCTTCTGTCGAGCTCCAAAAAACATAATTAAAAGTAGAGACTCATGCACTATATTCTAAGCCATATTAATGTCCTGTAACTTCAACTAACAGTGCCAAGGTCTTGTGTTCGATTCCCAGGAAATGTAGACATTCAGTGCCTTTAAGTTTCTTTGGATAAAAGCATCTGCCAAGTGCGTAAATGTATAACTACAGAAGACTTGAAATATGTGTCTGTTGCACGGACTACTTTAATGGGGCCTTCTTTTTTATCCTTTAGGAGTTTGGTAGACTTGGATGTAAAATGTTGTTGTATGGCGTAATGAAAATGAAAGCAATCACAAAATTGCTTATGCGGTTACACACTTGACACATACTTCTAAAGTATCTAATCATAGTTGAGTTCGGAAACTAGGGACATTTCCAAGTTCAAAAAAGTCAGAAACTAATTGAAATCTTGTTATTTTCTATGAATTAAAAAAACAGGATAATAAATGTTTGTATGTTTTGGATTTTAAATTGTTGTTAGTTCCATGTACTGTTATTAATTAATAATTATGAATAAATATTTGTGAATCGTATCTAATTAACTTCAATACAAATCAATAAAAAATCAGTGTAAAAAAAATAGTAACCACTGCAAATAGATCAGAACACTTTTGAAAAATTTGACTTTATAAACATAAACGTAAGAATGTATTATAAATAAATCTGTATTTATTATTTTTTTTTACAATATTCTGTACATATAAAACAGTTTTCAGTGTTATTTTCTGTTTGTAATTTTTTAATTGGATCTTTGCTAACTCAAATTAAGCTTATTATTTTTGCATTTCAGACTCATTGTGAACACGTAGTATGTGCTTTGTGTATGTGCAAGTGTAATTATTGAAAACGCAATTGTTTAGTTGATTCACTTTTTACTCATATTGGGGTGTACTTTCACCCACATGATATAGCTAAGATGTTTGTGTGGTAATTGCTGCGCTGTAACTTTCTGGAATGTTTAAAATTGTGTTGAAAACAATCCTGCCGCCTGTACAGGCCCTGCCATATAGTGCATTCAAACAGCATAACTTCAATTTAACATGGATAGTTAGTATGTGCCTAACTCGAAAGGACACCAAAAACCAGCACTGTCCTGTGTACAGTCGAGCACTTAACAAGCTTCTTGGGCAAGGTTAGTGTTAGGATCAGCACTGATCCGTGAGAGGCCTGTAGGAGTCATGAGTCAGGTAAGAGTGACTCTTTCTGTCCCCATGGGCAAGGAGAACAATGTAAAAGTCCTTCACAAACATATTATGCTTGTACGAATTGAAGAACAGCATTATATAAAGAAACGTTTGTGTTAGCTTGACTATTAGTGCTAACAGATGGATATTAGCATTTAAAACGAAAGCATCCCGCTTTGCACCACCCAGGCCCTCATTATCCTACAGAGCTTCAGGGGTCTGTTGTGTCCGAGGCTAATTGTGCTAATGAATGCTCTAATAATCGTCACTCTGTGACTGCACGGGAACAGCCACATAGCTGCAGGTGATTCACAGAGGAGCCTCGTAGCAGTCGAAGACCTTTAGCAGAAGGCACGCAGACGTCGACGGGATGAATGAGATTGGCAGGAGATTGGCACTCGAGGGCACTTGCAGACAGACAGGGTGCATATGGACGACAATGAGGAGGGGAAATATTTAGAGAGAACAAGGGAAGCCACTTGATGAAACGCCAGACGCTAATTAAATAGGGTGAAATGTTACCCAGTTCTGACACAATGTGAAATAGTCCACTTGAATATATAGGTGTAACGTTTTATAGTTTAGTTTCAAGCATTAAGATATACCCCGTTGATATTTGTCTGCATTTTTTTTATTTAAATGCCATTGAGCGTGCTCCTGTGATCTGGTGTGCACATAAGCTTCGACAGATTTTGAGTGTCTGCGACTTAAATTTCCTTCTAGTTTTCACTCAAAGCAGTCGAATATATTTCGAAGACTTGGAATATTGCACAGGGATCCGATGGACGATATTTGTGTGTTTTTTAGGGATTGAAAAGTTACAATCACCACTGTCTCATCATCACTGATTTTATCCGATGAAAACATCATGTGGTTTCGGAGGGAAATGATGGAGAGATCGTCAAGTCCTAAAAGCTTTTCTAATTTCCAAAAAAGGGTATTACCAAAAATAAACAAGTCAAAAGAAATATGTAAATAAAAGCAACAACTTTTGAGCTCTAAGGGCGAGCATTCTGGCACAGAGACATTTTAAGCTTATGTTTTTAGCATAAAAAGATGTCTGCAGGCATGGTATCAACTGCATGTTTCCAAAAAAAAAAAAAAAAACAATGATCAGGAAATGCTGTGTTTGTTCCACCCAGTTTGATAAAGGTTCTGTTTATATATCTGCTCCTTTAAACAATATCTGCCTGAATTTACTACTTTGATTGATTTCCGCCATTTTTGTAATTTAATCATCACATTTTCTCTTATTGAAAGGTCAAAGGTCAAGCATTGTTTGACCAGCTGCTCAGGAACGATGATGGCAGGTCATCAACAGGTCATGAAAAGTGATGTAATGTTTGGATGATGTGAGATCAGTGTATCAATGTGTTTTTTTTTCTGTTTGTGTGAGTAACAACCCACACACACCCAAGCAAATCACATCACACACATGTGAGAGACTATTCATACTATTGAAAGCACAGTCACTGTTTGGTTCCCTTAATGTTCTCTTTTTGTGACGCCCCAGACGCCCCCAGGTTTAGCTGACACCAAATGTTACAATCTTAACATAGTTCTTCCTCTTTGTAATGGCATGACTTTTGTTTTAGTTAAATAGGTGCAATAAAATGATATCAGACACTTGTAAAAGCCTTTGGATATTTGCGGACAGCATAGCTGCTAGCTGTTATTGTGAACACCTTAGTGTTGGTGTAAAAAGGACTTTCTGAGTGGCAGCCATTGCAACGGACAATGCAAAGTAAAGTGTCTTGAAATATATTCAGCTCTCTGAGGTGTTGGTGATTTCCCTCTGTGGCGGTGCGCTGTTAGTGAAGTTTCACTTGAATGCTGTTGATAACTGTAAATTGTAGTATGGACATGCATATGACTGCATGCACACTTTTGTTGGAATGTTTTATATTCTTTCCATCGACATGCACTTAGTTAGCAAATTGGTCTTTATTTAGGGCACCGGTGTTGCATCATACAGCATTACAACTAGAGTTTTGCACTAATCCTACACCCACACAAAGAGAAAGGAAACAAAAGAGGGAAAAAAGGAAAAGAAAAGCAGAAACATGCTCTTTGAACACCCCAATTAGCCATTAGTCTAGCTTTTTTTTTCATGGCTCTGGAGTGCTTCCTCTTTTGAAAAATTAGCAGAAGCACTTGCATGTTCCAGCACAACCCTGACTACAAACCCAAGAACAAACCTTTAATAAACTGTTTAATGTATTAGGATGCAAAGGTTTATTATTGCATTACTTCATTTCAAAAACCAAATTACATGCAAAGAAACTGTAGAATGGGAATTGCTTGCCTGAGCTGGTTTGCTGGTCTTAATTGGTCTCCCAGCCTAACTGTCAGCTGGTTTTAGTGGTCTTTTCCTTTTCTGAAACCAGCTAAGACCAATTAACCAAATGGGTAATGTCAAAATATGCACATTTTAAGCAGGAACTGGTATTGAATAAATAAATAAAGTCAGAAGTTTTTCTTCTTTCCTGATATACATCCACTATAGACAATGATTGGGGAAAAAGATAACTGTGCCCTCTGACACGTCATGTTTTATCAATTATCTTCTTTGTGTTCTGCAAGTGAAGTGCTCAGATGACCCGTTTGATTGTGTTATGGATTTCTGGGCCTGCAGACTCATCAGTCCATTATTATAAAAATGCGAAAGCCATTTCCAGAAACTAGTGTTAACTCACTTCCCTGCAGATGGGTTTCAAAGAAGTGTGATTGTGTATGTGCGAGAGTTTGATGTATAGAGAGAGAGAGAGATGTTTGGAGGAAGTGTGGTTGACCAGCCTGCACGCATTGCATTTAGGTGATGCATGTGAAAAAGGATACACACACACACACATGCATAGGCTATATATATACTGCGCAATGGAAATAATAGACAGAGCATTCAGAAATTAGATGTTGGAGAGTAAATGTGATCCACATGACCTAATGACACAGTGACATGCAAAAAATAATGCAAAATAGGGAAATGGTGTACTATGCACATTTCACATGCACATGCACAGTTCAGACAATTAGTGAAATAGTGTTATTTGTATTGTTTTTGTATAATTGTTTCATCATCCGATTCTTTGGTCATGCAGAGGTGGGTTCATTTCTGTCATTTTGAGTCTTAACAAAAAACAAATTCTGCTAATTGTTCTTGAAACTTTGTCCAATCTTCATCAAAATTGGCACAGATGACAACCATGCCAAATTTGCAAGATTCACCATTCAACCCCATACTGCCAAGTTTGTTTTCTCTACTTTTAGAAGAAATGTTTCATTCCATCTTCACAAAAATTGGCGCAGATGATCCTCAGACCAATTCTCCCAAAACTGACCAAAAGGATTTTGGATCCTCAGCTCCGTTCTCCAATAAATCTCCAACAAAATCTATGTTACTGTGTCTATGTCTACTCGAATGAAAACAAGCTCTAATATGTTACTCATAAACGCTTTAGTTCCTTGAATCTGAACACATCTTATTTCCCCACAATGACTTATCAAAACATGCAAAAATAACATGCATATAAATCGACAGTAAATATTCCCCTTTTCCGGGGAATGATCTCACTGAGAAGCCCATGTGATATCAGTAGCATTTAGGTGATCAGTAGTCAGTACTGCTCTCATGTGTTACTCATCATTGAGTGTCAGAATTACTGCACTGTGCATCTGCTAATAAAGCAGCCGTCGGCTGTTCGTGCGTGTTTCTCTGCGAGAGTTCTGTGGTAACGCTGGTGTGACCCAGCAGTGAGCTTGCAGATGTTCTAGTCATCTCAGTGTGGTCTGATCGCCCAGTTTGTGTTCCAGCAATGCATCTTTCCCATAACCTGTCCTACATGTGGGTGATTCTTGCGAAAATCTGGTCTAACCGTACATGGGTTTTGTTTCAGATAAACTGTATATAAAATTAAGCCTTTTTTTGTTTTATGTTCATTTATTTTTTTTGCTTGATTATTTTAGTCAGAATAAATTAAGGCATTAGAACAAATACTAAAGTGATGCATAAAAACGTTACAATTTAAAAAATATAGCTCTAATATTTTATTTAATGTTAATTTCATGAGAATAAGACTTTTTTGCATTACCGCAAATTTGGGATGTGCTTAATTGACAATGCACTTACTTTTATCGCATATATATTTCTGTAATGTTTTATTACTTTTATTTGCCATTTTTTATTTTCTGGTTAAATATGATTTGGTTAACACTTTCTTGACTGGTTTTGTGAGTTTCACTCTTGCACATACTCACAGACTACCATGTAATCAGATCGGTCTATTTTACTCACCCTGTGAATTTCCTGATATTCACGCACACACGTACTTGTACTCTCTCTGTCTGTTTGTGAGTCTGAGCAACAAGAAAAACGCAGTGTCACCTGTGGTTATGTTAATGCATGCGTGTGTGGGTTTTGTCGAGAAACTGAAAGCGCCGTTGTGTGAACTGGGCCCGGCTGCTGCTCTTCCACGGCTGATGTCTGAAGCTGTCACAAGTCTCGATAAACACCAGGGTGTGAACATCAAGACAGTTGCGCTTTTCTACAATTGAATTAATTTGATTTCTCAGCATCCCTCTCAGTATTAGATTTTAGTCATGACATGCATGCTAATGTGTGCAAGAACACCTGCTGTTCAAGGGAGCGTCAAATACTTTACCTCAACAGAGTTTATGACAGGTTACGAAGGCGCATTGCAAGTTGATCAAATATGTGGTGCCGTATCGCAGTATTTTATTAAATATCCCAGAGGAACAATTGTTGCTTTTTAAAGAGATAGCTGTCGCTAAAGTGTGTATTTTAATTCAAAAGGATAGTACATCTGATATCTGAAAAGTAATCACGTTCCAAAACACATAGTGACCTATTGACACTTTTACACTGTAAAGATATTGCTGTAAATTTTACAGTAACTTACCAACAGTTACTGTAAAGTTACTGTAATACATTTATTACTGTATTTTCATTTACAGCATTAGTACTGTTCAGTTTGTTGTCATTTTTTACTTGCATAAAACAATCCAATTGCTATTCAGCACTGTAAACCATATTTTTTTTACCACCCCAACTCCACAAAAATCTACAAATCTTGACATCTAGCATGCACTAGCTGAATAAGGGCATCAACACGGTCCGCTTGGGGCTTTGTATCTGTAGCATGGCAAAATAAAATACAGTAACAATTTGTTTGTGTTGTTGTGTTAAATTTCAAGAATTTTGCCATTCACAGTTGACAGGCTCTCTGATGAGAAACGGGATTCAGGCTTATGCTATTTCTGCCAACAGGGTTGATTCTCGGAATGTTCCTGCAAGCACTTTGAGATTAATTAAAAACACTTTCTCTGAATGCCCCTATACAAAGAAGATACATAATTAGTAGATAATCCATCACAAATCATTAAAGCTCCATTCTTTATAATGGATTCCTGTAAATCAAACAGTTCAGCAAAGTGCTATATTGCTAAAATAATAACTTTAACTCGTTTGCTTTGGCAAGTCAGTCATAAAAAAGTCTCCAATACACTCCCCCTTAAAAAATGACACAAGGAATAATATTAGTTTGCTATTAACAAGTGACAACATCTAAAATATCTCATTTTTGCATATATAAAAAAATAATAATAATATACTAACCTTTTAGTTGTTACAGTTTCTCTTTTGTCCTTTAGCGGCCACTTCTACCACACACACACACACACACACACACACACACACACACACACACACAAAGACTTTAAATAAATCTTCCTTGCCATTGGTCAGTTTTTCGCAGTGGTGGACAGTAACGGAGTAGCTTTACTTCGTTACTGTACTTAAGTACATTTTTCAAGTATCTGTACTTTACTGGAGTAGTTTTATTTTGAGCAACTTTTACTTTTACTTCACTACATTCCAAAGCATAAAATCGTACTTTTTACTTCACTACATTTCATAAAACATATCGTTACTCCCTATATCACGTGCTCCGACACTCAGAAGCGGTGTCTGATTCATCATGAACGAACTGAGTCTTTTCAAAAGAAACTTTTAAATCGGATCGCGAATCGCACCAAACGATTCTTTTACGAATTAGAATGATCCGATTGCAGCTGTTCTGGAGTCGAACACTCACTGATTCAAATGAACCGTTTAGTGCGAGTCACCAGAAGTAAGAACCGGGAGATTTTGTGAGCGCGCGTGCGTCTGATGTTGCTAAAAGTAAGTTATGTCGAAATTTTGGATTAAATATTATAACTGAAAATCATATTTAGGTCAAAACTGTCAGTTGTTAGTGAACTAAATCCGTTGTAAAGAGAGATCTATTTAAGCCCACTCAAATGCTCGAGTGCAGACGATGCAGACACATCAATTTTAGGTTAAAAAAAAACAACAACAACAACAACAACAAAAACCTTAAAACAACACAGTAAAAATACAATAATACAATAACTCATGCATGTTCAAATTCACCGCTGCCGTAATGTTAACAGTTTTATTAAAATGTCCTATGTGACGTCTGTTTTTATATTGTTTATCGACAGTAACGTTATACATATGTATATTGTTTGGATTAACTAGAAGAGTAGACAGACATGAATGTTCATCGTACTGAAAATAAGTAAATATTGTTAGCTGATGCTAACTGTCTAGCTAACAAGCTTGTTGGTGCTAAGTTGATGTAATTTTTATAAATGTCCAAATATTTTTATTCAGCCACACACACACACACACACACACACACACACACACACACACACACACACACATATATATATAGATAGATAGATAGATTACATCTGGTTAGAAAAGAAAGGATGTGATGTTCAGAACATGGTAACTACAGTAATTATCAGAGTGGGAAGAGATGCACCCCGTTTGGCCAGGGGTGTTTTTAAACCACAGACAAGATTTGAGAAGGAAAAAATCATTATGAATTTTTTTTATTATTTTTTTCCTTAAAATGTTCTTCCTAACTTCAGGCCTTATTATCATGTCATATATACAGTACAGACCAAAAGTTTGGACACACCTTCTCATTCAAAGAGTTTTCTTTATTTTCATGACTATTAAAATTGTAGATTCACACTGAAGGCATCAAAACTATGAATTAACACATGTGGAATTATATATGGAATTATATACATAACAAAAAAGTGTGAAACAACTGAAAATATCTCATATTCTAGGTTCTTCAAAGTAGCCACCTATTGCTTTGATTACTGCTTTGCACATTCTTGGCGTTCTCTTGATGAGCTTCAAGAGGTAGTCACCTGAAATGGTCTTCCAACAGTCTTGAAGGAGTTCCCCGAGAGATGCTTAGCACTTGTAGGTTCTTTTGCCTTCTGTCTGCGGTCCAGCTCACCCCTAAACCATCTGGATTGGGTTCAGGTCCGGTGACTGTGGAGGCCAGGTCATCTGGCGCAGCACCCCATCACTCTCCTTCTTGGTCAAATAGACCTTGATGCCTTCAGTGTGACTCTACAATCTTCATAGTCATGAAAATAAAGAAAACTCTTTGTATGAGTTTTCCAAACTTTTGGTCTGTACTGTAACTTTGATGTTCTGTAAAACAACTAACTTTAAAATACTTTTTTCTTACTGGTGAAAATCAGATGGTCATCTCTGTTTTCTCTCAGGTACATCACAGTGTAAGCTTCACAGTGAGCATTACTCTCATCAGCGTAGTCCATATCAACAACAAAAATATATTTTGACTCCATATAGTGGTTATTTTGGAAAAAATCCCAGGTATTTTGAGCAGTAGGATTATAAAAAAATTTGCTAATATAAAATTAAATTAAGTAGCCTATGTAAAATTGCAAACATCTATCTTGCAGTACTTTTTTACTTAAGTACATAAAAAATTTAGTACTTTTGTACTTTCACTTGAGTAAAATTGAAAAAGGAGTACTTTTACTTTTACTGGAGTAATATTTTACCATATGTATCTGTACTTTTACTCAAGTACTTGATTTGTGTACTTCGTCCACCACTGGTTTTTCGTATGCAAGTTCACTACTGTAAATTAATTTACAATATGGAAGAATTACAGTAGTGAACATATATTTTCATTTTCTAAATTTCTTTACAAAATTCGACTACAGTGTAGTTTATGGACAAAAAGAAACTCTGAGGCAGTTTTCAAAATATTAGGGATGTCAACAAAACAACCATGAGGGCAAATATTGATAAAATGTCAGTTTTTGCAGGGGAAAATCTCTGGTCCTAAAAGTATGGTCCCGTATTCTTTTGGTTAAATTTAAGAAGCCAGTTTGTCAAGAATCACCATATCTCTTAAAATATTATTTTCTATCCACCTTAGTCTTGGCACGGCCATATGTAATTTTTCTGAAACTCTCTTCCGGGTTCCTCCGAAAGGTTTTCATTTAATCTCATAGCTGTCTCACAGAAACTTCTGGGAGATTTCAAAGATTTTTATATTATAGATTGTGTTTTCTAACTCATGTAACTGAGGGTATTATGTATAAACCAGCCAAACTGTTTGGTTATGCTTGAATCTCCCTTGTCACCCCACAGATGATGACTCAATATGTCAATCTGTCATGCATATATGGATGAGGAGCTGCAGAAGCAGGTGTGGCTCATCAGGGCGTGTGGTGGTCTCGTGAGAGAGGTGGAAGTTCTCAGAGTGAAAAAGAGAGAGGAAAGTGCTGCGAGCTTTTAGTCAATCAGACCACAGGACACTCAAAACGCTCCGGCACTCAAACGGTTAAACAGCTCTTTTTGTATCACTCTCCCTGTTCACATTGTACAGTCAGTTCATTCACCTTATAAGGGAACAGTCTGCTTCTACAGTAAGAATAAGAAAGCAGAGCAAGGCGTGTGCTTCTATATACTGGAATTGTTGTTGTTATGGTGCTGTTGCCAGGTTTAGGCTGAAGGTGAGAAAAAGTCACATTGGTTTTGCACGTGTTTTTGAGAGTGTGATCTCTTTAGTTTCTCAAATCCATCAGCATCTTTATCAGAGTTCATCTTTGAGCCAAGAAGCCCCCAAAATGACTGGTTTAGGGGGGAAATGTGTAATTTCTGCATCACAGGAATCACAAAAGTAGTTATTTGTTTTCAAACAGGTTTACTGAACACAGTTTTGAGTGTGTATGTATATATATATATATATATATATATATATATATATATATATATATATATATATATTCTATTTTAATTGGTTTTAGTAATACTGATATTTTTGTCATTTTGTATTAGTTTTTACAATTATTTTTTATGTAGCTATTTATTCACATTTAAGTCATTTATATATGTTATAGTAACTTTTTTTTCAGTTTGTTGCAGAGACAAAAACAAGTTTTTCACGTAATAGTTATATTTTATTGCATTTCAGACTTACTATATATTATGAAGACAAGATATAATTAGAATGCTCACAGTAAGGCCAATAATAAAACCAAATGGATTCAATTTTGATTTCACATTGCCTTGAGTTCATATTTGTCACAACAGCTTTAAAAATTCTGCTTCAAAGTCACTGATGTGAAGTGCTGTGTTGTTCAGAGAGAGTGGGATACAGCAATGCTCACTTTCAATGGAATTCACCCTCTATTCCTCTGCTAATTAAATCGGCCGAACATCTGTCGCGATAATCTGCATCAGAGGGGCTAGCTTTAACATGCTGTAACGAGCACTTAAGTAATTGGCCAATTATAATCAGTCTGCAGCGGTCATCATTGCCATGGCAATGAGAGATGAGCAAGGTCGGTGGCCCTCGCAAGCAAAGCAATTGTCCAAAGATTCACATCCTGAACTACCAGATTAAGTGCATTAAACATAAATACTTTTAGATGTTGTGTTAGAAGCAATGTCAGAATCTCAGATTGTTTGCTGCAAAACACAGACTACATCATTTTAAATTCAAGTGCTAAAGATTGTGAATAATAATAAAAAAAAAGATTTATGAGGAACAAGTTATTTGAACATTCAAAGTTTGCAAGGTTAGGTGCATCAAATCTTTAAATATTATCTGGGTTTTGCTTAATGTACTTTACATTGAATTTTTTTTGTATTTTTTTAATCTAATTTGATTATTAATTTTTACATTTAGATCAGCCTACATTTTTTTTTTGATAATCATTTAGCATTTAAGATGATATATAATGTCATAAAATATTTTATCCTATTAAATATCATATTATTGTTACTGTTATTTTTTTTTCTTTCTTTTACAAAAGCTGTAAGTGCCAAGAGTCGTACATTCTCTTTGATTTGATTTCCTCATGCAGTGTGGCTTCTAGCTGTGTTTCGACACTTGTACTGACAGTAGATCAAAAGAAAAAGTATCATTAATCAGATAATGACGTGCAGACTGACGTTGTCATTTGAGAGAAATCTTTGTCATTTGTGTTGTTTTCATGCAGTGTTTATAAGGATGTTGACACACTTCTGTCTTACTATTAACCTTCTTCAAAGGTGTACAGGTATATGAATACTTATGTTTCCTTTCCATCAGATCATCTCTCATGGAAACAATGATCTCAATGATGTTTTCTTCAATATATTCTCTGAAAAGACCACAGATTCCAAGTTCCTATTATTTGCCCAGCAGATGTGTGAACTTTGCACTTTAGGCTCAGTGTTTCAAACGGTGAGTTTTGTGTGTGTGTGTGTGTGTGTGTGTGTGTGTGTGTGGTTATTGACGTCAATAGAGGACGAGAGATGAGTGAAGCAATCCATGAATCAGACAGCTTCCTTCTCTAGCGCTTATTTCGACATTTTCTTCACAGATTGACATTGTTTGCACTCGCAGGGGAACCAGAGGTGGTTTTGTGCTCTACCAAATTCTAGCTATATGCTTTTTATAGTTTAGTTTAAAAGAAGAAAAGGGAAGAAACAAGCTTTTAGCTGGAATTCTTCTTAGCCTCGTATCATTTAGAACAATAAAACATCCCGGAAAGAAGTGGTTCCACTTGTCTTGTTTTATCATGATGATACTCCATTGTTTTTCTGGTCATGGTTTCTGGGAATTTCTCATATACTTCCTGCCACTCGTTGTCCCACTTTGAGTTGCTCAACTCTGTTAATTCAAAGAAGCGTGCTCTTTATGTGCCTTGTTAGTATAGGTTCAACAGGAGCACAGGTACTTTAACCTCAAAACAAGTCTCCATTCACTCCACTCACTCATCTCTGCCTGCATGGATTCCAGTCGAAGCGAATTGCGTTTCAAGCCTGATATTGGTTTTTGTGTCATTTGTGGAAGAGAAATGCTCCTTGGACTGTGCAGAAATGGTTCTAACTGTTTCCTTTGTGTAAAGGGCTACTGTGTTTCACTTCCTTTTTCATTGTGGTGAAGGCCAAAAGGGAGAGAGCGAATGCCTAATGCCTTTTGCATCCCTCAGAAACACTTCCGGAATCAAAAGAGGCTCTTGAAATCTGTGTCCGAGAATAGGGAAGGAATAACTAACTCACCAAGAGTGACCATACGTGCCCTTTTCCTGGACACGTCCTGGCCAGGATTTCTATATTGCCTAAAATATCCAGGTTTTGCTGTTGATTTCCTGTTTTCATAATTGCTGAAATAAATGACTGAAAATGAGTTTGACCAATAACATGCAGGGATTGTACATAGTCGACCAATCGTGGCGTGTGAGAAGGTGGGATCTACAGAGAACGGCCAAAGAAATTGAGGTCAAAACATTTTTGAATGTAATATTCACAGTAAGATCTATACATGCGTTTAGAAAACTCACTGGGTGAATTTGAATTCCCTGCTGACTTCCTCAAAGGGAAATTGCAGTTAGTATACAGTATTGTGTGCAGTGTTCAGTAAATGGCATGTGTCTTCATGTTGCTGTGGTTATGGGTAGAACGCCTGTCAAAGTGATCTTAGGGATTGTGATTTAATAAAAGAAAAAAAAATCAATTAAGAAGGAAGTATCAGAATATTATGAATGGGCTCAAGATTCTCTGCCGTCACAAACAATCTCCACACTATCTCCTGGCAGATCAGAAGTGTGTGGAAGAGGGTGCGCATGCAATCATGCACAAGCGCGTCTGGGAATAGGCTCTTTGACGCACTTGCTCCCAAACACCAGCTGTAGAGTCTTGGCAATGTGATGCTGCACTCAAGCTCCTTCTGCCTTCACATGCTCCATTAGATTATTGGGATAAATCATTTTTATCCGATTTTTGGTCCATAATTTATATTTTTTTTTTCTCAATCTAAGGCAGTAGGTGATTACCTATTAAGTAGGTCTGGAAACAAAGTGCCATAAACTGATTGAGCCAAACACACACAAATACACTGCAAAAGCTGTGAAGTCTGTAAACTTCCTTCCATAATGAATCAGAAAATGACTGAGTGCTTGCATTGAACTAATGAAAGAGAACTAATTATTTTATTTAACTGTTAAAGTTTGCCAGGTCTTGGCAGGTTTCGTTTGAGGTACTATTTTATTTTATTGTGCATTTGACAAATGCTTTATTTTATTGAAATTTTTTTTATTTGATTTAATTTTATTTTATTATGCATTTGGCAAATGCTTTATATTATTGCACTTTTTATTTTACTTAATTGTTTTTTTATTTTATTGTGTTATTTTACTTTATTTTATGCATTTGGCAGACGCTTTTATTTTATTTTATTATTTATGTTTTGTTTTATTTTATTATAATTTGACATATGCTTTATTTAAATTGAGGTATGTAATTTTTATTTTATTCTATTTTAGTTTAGTTTACCCCCTAAACAACACTTAAAACAAAACTAACTTGGGTTTGTCACTTTATATGAATAAGCTACCACAAGGACCACACTTTTTCACCATTAAAAGTCAATCTATGTAATCATCGACTACTCACTTTTATGGGTTTTAAAAATGGAGAATTCTGCTTTCTGTGTTTTCCTGTCTTTTATCCACCCCTTTGTAATGTGCATTTTTCCATTATTCCTAACCTTGCAAACAAAATAATCACAGTTTACAACCACAAGATGTGAGCAAGGGGCTGCGTGTTGTAAATGTTTCCCTTGGGATTGTTTGTTTTGAATTATTGCCACTGGAAACAGAACTTTATGAGCCTTCATGTTTAGCAACAGTAAAAGTGGAATCAGACACATGCGATGAGCTCACCCTGATCACGAATCATGGGCTGCATTACAGCACTGACTGGAGTCTTGTGTTCTTTCGGTTGTAGCTAAATAAAAGCGACACGGGCTGTTTAAACTGATTTTAGAACTGTGTTGAAAAAGCAGCCAGCTGCATGATTAACCAAGCTTATCTAGCAGTGATGTGTAGGGGGAGAGCACTCTGGTCTACATAAACGCTCATGCCTGGAAGTCCCAGACCACAAACCTCCCCGTATTCCCATAATGCCCCCCAGGTGAGGACGTTGGCGGGGGGTGTTGGGGGGGTGGGGTGTGTTAGGTGTTGGGGGTGAGTTGGATTCCCCCCCTCAAAGTTTCCCTTAGTATCAATGAAATCATCTTTAAAACATTAACTAGTATTCTCAGGACGGACATAGTGCCGTGTCACAGCATTTAGCCTGTGCAGCCTTGGGGGATTCCCAGCAGAGTCCGAGAATTAGTTTTTTAGTGTGTGTTTTTGTTTACTCTGTCTGTGCCCCTTTCATCAGTTCAAAGACTGTCTGAATATTTGAGCGTGTAAAAGAAACACTCTCCTGTTCCAGTCTGTGAATGTATGTGAGTCGCACTGAGTCACTGGCCTTCCCCAGAGCTGGACTGTTTAGTCTGTTCAGGTGCACATGCGATCTAGTCCTCGAATATGCATTGCAAGTATGTTTGTGTTCGAATTTGTGCATGTCTTCATGAGAAAGAAAGAAAGGGAGAAAGTGGCACATTACACAAAGCGATACATAGCTTTGTCTCACGGTTTCTTTTTAGTTTTTTCATGGTTATATATGTTTGGTAAATAACTATATAAAATAGAATTAGCTACTTTTACTGTATCTGCATTTCTCACAAAAATGTGTCCTTTGTCTTCTCAACTAAATCCAGTTATTAAAATTAAAAATAAAATGTAATTAAAAGATTGTAATTTCTACTGTAATCTTTTAAACTGAACTCCATTATTGTTGTAAAAAATATCATTACTTGAAAGAAAATATAATGTAATCCAATACAAATTATTGTAATACATTTTTTATATTACACTATTTTACATTATATGTGCAATATAACATGTTATGAAAAAATGGCATATATATATATATATATATATATATATATATATATATATATATATATATATATATATATATATATATATATATATATATATATATACACACACACACACACACACACACACACACACACTGTATATATTATGTAATTTAATTTTACTTGTAATATAAAAATATACAACTACAATTTGCTAATTATCTTTTATATTTAGTTTTGAAAAAGATAAACATTTAAAAAAAATTAGTAGTAGGTTTTTTATTTATTTATTTTTGCAAATTTTCACTGTTTTTTTTTTACTATGAATATACATAGCTGAAGTAGCTGGCATGGTGTTTAGAATAAAAATCAGTCAATCAATCAATCAATTGATCAATCAAATTATTATCTCCTTCTGTTGCCATGTCCTTCATTGTTTTGTTTTTTGGGTAGCACTTTATTTTACAGTCCTGTTCCTCATGTACATACTATGTACTTATTATAGTAATTACAATAACTATGTTATAACTAGGTACTAACCCTGAACCTACCCCTAAACCTAACCCTACCCTATGTAGTTACCTTGTATTACCAGAACTTTCTTGGATAAATACACTGTAAGTGCGCTATAAGTACATGTAAGTACTTGTACTGTAAAATAAAGTGCAACCGTTTTTTGTCCTTAGCTCATCTTTGTCTCACTGATCAGGTGGGTGGGTGTTTATGAAAACATGTCTTAACAAATACATTCTGCTCTTAATAAAGAGACACTGAAATATGTGTTCAATCCAAAATACAATCATGTGGCCAATTTAGTGACTCATCACCAGCTGTAGACCCTTTAATCATGAGAAGATCTTGGCTCGGACTCTCTTCATCAGTCTACAGCGTCTGAGAACATCAGGGTGTCCGATTTTGGAAAATAGAGCCATGTGTGTGAGTGACTCAGGAATGTGTTGACATTGGAAGAATGTGTGGAAAAAAAAGTCGGATTGAATCCTGATTTGTAAATGGTTTCCAATCGAACCATTTGAGAGGCTTACCAAACAACAGCTTTGAAAGCAAACCCAGAAACCCAGTTTGTTTACTCAGCTGGAGGATTTTGTCGAGAGGTTTTGGGAAAGAGAGTGGAACATCTGATGACTTCTAGAAATGTCAAAAGGATTTAAAACATGAGGGTATTTTGAAAGCTTTTTTGTGTTAACTGCTTCTGATGGAGCTTTAAAGCTCATGTTTTGAGACTAATTTTACCGTCTTTATATTTGAGATCCTTAAGAACCCTGTGAAGTGCGCTTAAAATAACACTAATCAAATTTACTCTCCCTTCCCGTGACATAATTTCATGTTCCTGTGAGTGCCTGGTGAGAGTCTTTCAATGCAGATTATGTAAAAAGGAGGACCTTCCCTGATGCATGTTAAGTAACAGATTTTTAAAAAAAAATCAATTCACAAAATGTTAACCTTGGATTTGATGTTGTTTTTGAGGTCGAACGTGCTTTGGGGTCCCAACAGAACGGCTGTGTTTGCATGTCTATATTTTGTTTAGGAAACTGGTGATGTTGATAGAATTTGAGTAAACAGAATAGTTCACCCAGAAATGAAAATGCACTCATGCTCAAACCATCTAGATTTAGATGAGCATGTTTCTTCGTTGGGAAAGATTTGGAGAAATTCAACACATCAGAATAAGAGATAACGTGTGGATTACGTTATTGTGATGTTTTTTATCAGCCGTTTTGGACTCCCATTCTGACGGCACCCATTCACTGCATTGGTAAGCAAGTGATGTGATGCTGAATTTCTCCTCCAAAATCTGTTTCAATAAAGAAACAAAGTCCATTTTCAGCTAAATTGTAATTTTTGGTTGAACACTTCCTTTAACAAACACTGGTTTGAGACTGACTTCTGCATGCTCCTTCTACAGACATGGTAAAGTCGATGTAAGACTCATCCCTCCATAATTTATCTTGGAGACTGGAAGACAAACCGACAGTGACAGTGAGCAATTGTTTAGAGCACAGTCGTGCCATGTTTGTAACCAACAATGTGCCTACAGCATCTGACAAGCGCTGGCAATACGCCTTATAGAGAGTGACAGCCAGCACAAAAAACCTGCGACTCTTCACTACGTCAGTCTGTGTGTCACCACCACCTCCCTAATGAAGGGTACAGAGCAATTCTGACAGCATGCTGGGCGATGTTTACAACCTTTAAAATGGTAATTTCTTCCATCGTTTTGTTAACACTTGTAATTACTTCCAACCAGTTGGATACTATTGTCTTGTTGGAACTTGCAATTTTAGTCTCCGAGGAGCCTGTGGTGGAAAACTACAGTAGATTTTATTTCTCCTAAACTGAGGATGTAGTCTAAAACAATCTTTCCTCTCTTTTCCCCGTGCTTTAAATTTAGCTATCACCTCTCTCAGCCTGAAGCAGATGAAACAGGATGTTTATTTCATTAATGGGTTGTTCAAATAAGATGAGATCATACTTTTCAAAATGGAGATACTTTAAGCTTGGCGATGCATTACAGAAAACAAAAACTAATGTTCAGTAAGGATGCATAAAATTGATCAAAAGTTACACTAGAGACATTTATGATGTTGTTGAAGATTTCTATTTCCTTTGAACTTTCCATTCATCAGAGAATCCAGGAATAAATGTAGCATGGTTTCCACAAAAATATTAAGCAGCAAAAATGTTTCCTGAGCAGCAAATCAGCATATTAGAGTGATTTCTGAAGGATCATGTGACATGGAAGACTGGAGGAATGATGCTGGAAATACAGCTTTACATCACAAGAATAAATTACATTTTGATCATATATTAAAATGAAAACAGTTATTAAAAATTATAGTAATATGTCACAATATTACTGTTTTACTGTATTTTTGATCAAATAAATGCCGCTTTGACGAACTTCTTTCAGAAACATTTAAAAATCATAAAAATCAACCTCAAAGTTTTGAAAGATGTACATTCTCATGTTTCATTATCATAAATGTTTTCTGACAATGTTGTTGCGATGTGATTTTAAATACATTTAAAAGCATAAAGCTCCTC
Organism: Carassius auratus; assembly: GCF_003368295.1. Classification (NCBI taxonomy): domain Eukaryota; kingdom Metazoa; phylum Chordata; class Actinopteri; order Cypriniformes; family Cyprinidae; genus Carassius; species Carassius auratus. The sequence goes on from NW_020529094.1 coordinate 29,619, forward strand.
TAATATTATTATAAATATGGTATTAATTGATAAGAGACACCCTTTTCCTCATTATTATTTATGATTTTATTATTTTGTTATTTTAACAACTGAAACCCGGGTAGACAATTATTGCATGCAGAATTAAACAAAATGCATGTACTGTAGATGTGTGTAAAAAAAGAAAAAGAAAGCAAGAACATGCAATGGTCAAAGATGTCCGTCTGATGCATTTAAAACATTAATGCAAGAATGCATCCTATTTGCATGACACCTTTTCCTCATTTACATTATATTTGTTCATGAAGCAGACGCTTTTATCCAAAGCGACTTAAAAATGAGGACAATGGAAGCAATCACAATCAACAAGAGAGCAATGATATGAAAGTGCTATAACAAGTCTCAGTTTGCTTAATGCAGATCACAGATTTTTTTTTTTTTTTTTGTAAGATAATGAGAAAAGGTATTCAGGGTTGACACTGTATTTAATGATTCACAAATGAAAGCAAGGCTGTGAGGGACACGTTAAGTCTGTTAAATGTGTTCAGACTATATGAGTATGTCTCACAACCTTACTTTCATTCGTTTAAATGATATGGCATCCTCACTGATTGAGGTCGGTGAAGGCTTGGTGTGTTTGGCTTGAGCAGTAATTTACAGCAGTAATGTTAGTTTGCCGATGGTGTGACTCAATCACTTTCGCAATCCCCACCACCTCTGTCACAATAATTTTGACGGGAACCGGGTGTATTTTTGCCTATATGAAGAGCAGAGCTGGGTCAGCCTGTGTGTGTGTGTGTGTGTGTGTGTCTCGCTCTGTGTGTGTGTGTGTGTGTGTGTGTGTGTGTGTGTGTGTGTGTGTCTCTCTCTCTCTCTGTGTGTGTGTGTGTGTCCCTGGTTAAAGTGACACGAGTAGCAGTTGTTAGTGAGTTTGTAAGCCGCCCAGCTTCATCACTGGAACTGTGTGTCATTATCAGTTTATGTCTTATTGTCTCTTTGTTCTCACTCACTTCTGTGTTCATCTACACAAACTACATTTCCAGTTCTCAAATTTAGAATTACTCATTTTATTTGTATGAAAGAAAATGGAAAATTGAACACCGGTGAACAGATTTCAATGATACTGTAAAACATTGAGATATTTCAGTGTCAAGATTACAAATCTGCTGATTTGACTAGTGATTTATTATTCATTTTAACATTAATGTGCTTTAAGTTTCCAAAATCTTTCTGTGCTCAGTTTATATTTTAAAACCTGTTTTTTCATTGTATATCAAGGTTTTTTTTTAACACAAGTAAACTCTTATTGTGAGGTTTCAGCGAGAGGTTACTTTGAATGTCAAGAAATAAAATCAAGAATCAAATTTGTACTTCCATAAATGAAACACATTACTGGAATGCGAGTATTTCTGAACTTGTTGTGACTTGTCCTTTACAGACAGTGCTGCTCAAGTCACCCGGATTTAAACCGAGTCACAGATGATTCATACTTCAGATCAATGACTGAATTTAAAGATGAATTCGATTTACTTGTGATTTGGATTTCAGTTTATATCCTTCTTAATTTTTATTTTTATTTTTAAGACATCTACATTAGAAATCAACTGGAAACTAACGGGGTAAAAGAGGGGAAAGGATTCGTACACAGAAATCCAGATTTTAACCTGCATCATTTGGATAAGCACCAAGGCTCAATGTGTTAGAAACATGATTGCTGACACCGTCTGCTTGCACTTATTCAGGCAAAGCAGGGTTAAAGGTTAGTAAACAACAATCTTTATATGACTATAACAAAACTCCATATTATTTTTGTTCCATAATATTTTGTTTGTAATTATTTAGTAATATGCAGGTGTGGCTTAACGCAAAAATGAACAATGCATGTCATTTAATTTCCTCCCGCCTATCAGAGATTAAGCATTAAGCATTTAATCGCTGAACCATTAAATGCAGCATACACTGGCTTAGCGTGATTGTTTCTGCAAACCCTTCTAATGAGTATCGGTTGTAAACGGCATGTACAGTCCCCACTCGTCTCGCCCAGCCCCATAGCCTTTGAATTTGTCTTGACTTTGTGTACATCAACATCAGAGCATTTGTCACTTGACTCGAGCAGCAGGACTAGACTGTGACATGTGACTTGGCCAATCATGGCTCGGTTGCACCTCGTGTGTCAAACTGAGCTGTCCTCGGTGGAGACGAGGCCAAAACACATCTGATGATGTGACAGTAGACGCACATGGATGCCAACACAAGTCAGGTTTACCACACAGTGCCGACCAATGCACAACAACATACAATGGCATTAAAGTGACATCGAAAACTGAATCCTAATGAATGCAGATACCAATGTTTGCAACACGGCGAAAGATTAGAGTTAACATTAGGGTAAGCTTAAGTTTTAGGCTTTGGTTCAGTGTAAATAAAATGATGCATCAAAAATAAAAGACCATTCAGAATGTGCAAATATTATAATGATACTAATACATGCTCAATAAGAAAAATAATACTATTTTGATGGGCACATTCTAGACATTGGAAGATTTTCAAAATTAAATTAAATTAAATTAAATTAAATTAAATTAAATTAAATTAAATTAAATTAAATTAAATTAAATTAAATTAAATTAAATATATACACAATATATATACAATAAAGCACGGCATTTGAAATGAGCTGCTCTTGAAATTCGATATATATACCCAATTATCAGATTGACTGAGACTGAAATGGACAAATGGGTACTTGACCCCAAAATCAGCATCATGATCAGCTTCAAGTCTGTATGTCTGAAGACCCCACAAGCAGTGGTCTGATGAGAGACTGAATACTACTCAAATGCTCTTCTGAATCTCGTAAATGTCAGGAAGTGTGTGGGGGTGTGTGTGTGTGTACGCATGTGTGTGAAATTAAAAGCTGAAGAGCCATTGTCTTGTCAGTATTAGGGTGTGTCATTTTATAATTCCTGAGTCAGTAGACTGGTTACCTCATTATAACTCCACCACACACACACACACACACACACACACACTCAAACCGTGTGAGGGACGGAGTGACCGCATACAGCCACGCCAGCATTCACAGTCTGGGTGTCCTTCAGAAGCGTGCAAGGCACACCGAGAGAAAGGGACTGATAAATGACATTAAGCCATGGCACATGACAACTTTCTAAAAGGTGTGGCTCTTAATTAGTCCTCCAAGCATAAACATAACCATATTAGAAAGAATACAAAGAAAACATCCGAAATGTAACAGGCGTAAATGTGCAGGAACATTTTGAGTCGCTAATTCCACTCTTACCACTAAACCTAACTGTAACCTTTTCTTAAAAATATAAATAAAAACATAACATATACATATACCTAAATCTATTCTGTGAAGTAGTAGTAGTAGTAATATCTTTATTTGTAACTTCTTAAATTTTTCAAATTTTTCTCACACAGAGCAGATACCCCAAACTGTACAGAGGCTATAATCTTTGATAGCACTGGAATGCACGTATTTCTCATTTCAATGCACATCACATGAAAACACGGCATGATGCAATCTGTGAGAGCCAATGAGCATTTGATTTCACTGCCATAAAGCACATTTTTGCAACAAGCATGTGATTTGACGCTGCTGAGGGTGCAACTCATGCTTGAATTTGGGTCTGCTGCTCTTAATAGTGTGGACTCTGAAGATTTGGCCATTTTGGCAGCTTAGTTTTTAATTGGGGAGGCTGAGTTTTGAGAGGTTTCAGGTAGTGTTTTTACAAATAATACAGTGTTTAAATTTCCTTAAATGAACTGCACTGGTATTTTTAGTGTTTCTACGTTAGATAGAACAACCTGTGAAATAGAGTTGTATGCCAAAAAGGCTAAGCTGGTATTAACCTGTCTGACTTATTATCCTCCCATTCTCTGCTGTATTGTTGCATCTGGCCGTGTCCTTGGAGAATCTATCCGGTAATTTCCGCCCTGAGGGCACCTTGGGGTGGAATGGAAACACGTCTATTTTTTGCACACTCTGTAATGTCTCGCCCATGTTGGTTCACGTCCTGAAGTTGTTTCCTCACCTCACTAGAGCGTGCGCATGGGTGCTGCTCTTCAGAGATCCCACCCACACCACACTGTTTATCTGTCCAGAATAGCCCTGGAAAAACCCCATCCAAGACACAACATAAACAGTTCCTTAGGAGGAGGGAGGAAATATTCATGCTGGAAACGCCACTGTCTGGCCCGACAGGAGCTGAGAAACACAAACTTAAGAGAAAGGCAGCGAGGGGTCACAAACACATCCGAGAGATGATCCAGAGATCGGGGAAGCCATTTGGATGCAAATACAATTAGTGACGTTTGCAAAGGAAATCTTCACTATTGCTAATGATCATGCCTCTGCATTAAGAGCTTGTGTGCAAATCATACCTGAAATAATGAGTCTCGTTGAAGACAGGTGAGATATAATTTTTTTAAAGCACTGACATTTAAAGACGTACAAACATTTACTTTAAAAGAAGAGTCAGGGGTCCGTATCTAGAGACCACAATATCACACGAAATAAAAACTGGAAATTACAATATGGTTTAGCGCGACTATTAAATTGCAAAGGCAAAAGAAATTAAATACATTACTACATTTTAGGATTGTATTTTTACAGTAGTACTGTAAAATTATAATTTTTCCGTAAAAACGTTGTTTTATTTTAGAGTAAAAAAATTATTATTATTAGTCATACTGATAAATCACAGTTTAGCCAAATTGTGCAGCAGCATAAACAAAGTCATAAATATTAGTACTGTGATTTTACAGCGACACTGTAAAATAAAATTAAATCATAAAATAATAATAATAATAATAAATACATTTTCATTTTAATTTGAAATAGTAATTTCTTATTTTGTTTCTTATTTTATTAATTAATAATATTCATATTATTACTATATTATTATTATAATTATCACCATATTGATGTAAATCAACATTTTTAGCCAAATTGTGTAGTTTTCTCTTTTTTTTCACATTTACCATAAAAGTCGCGCATACATTTTCCCCAAATACTACTAAGAGATGGACTTTTTAAAATTAGTAATAAATTTAAATTAGTAATCCACCACCATAATCTCCAAGAACACCCTAGAAACCATCCAGAACAGCTTTAAAATATAATTATTCATAAACATAAGGCACCATCCACAAGCTGCAGGAATCACTGATGATTATCATCTATAATTAATAATCGTCATCATAGTCAGCACACTGCCCCAGAAATGATGTCATCACTGCGGGATAAGAAGATGCCATACCTTTAATCCCTTTTCAGCAAGAAAACACACTGGATGATCAAACACCCGCTTCCTCCCGTTCAGTGTGACTAGAAAAGTGTGATTATTCTGTTCCTATTATCACTTTCTGGTTTCACTGTGATGCTTTATGTGAGACTTCTGTCACCATCTCTGTGCTTGTGGATGTATCGGTACATAACTGCAGATTTGTCTTTATAAGACAATTGATACGATTTTTACATTTACTAACTAGATTTGTTTAATCATGTTTACGTAAGAAAATGTGAATGGTGCTTGCCAATGCTTTATACTCATGCACGTCAAAAGATCCACCCCCAAAGTCTTCTAGTCTCTGTGCAATAAATACAAATGTTTGCACAATTGATTAATTGCTTTAAAGACAGAATCATACTTTAAAATTACTGGATCAAACCAGATGTATTAGATACATTACACACACAAAAAAAGTCTATAGATTGTTTTCACCTTTTTCATATTTTTTTAATCATTATATTGGTAGCACTTTATTTTACAGTCCTGTACCTCATGTACATACTATGTACTTATTATAGTAATTACAATAACTATGTAATAAATAGGTACTAACCCTGAACCTACCCCTAAACCTAACCCTACCCTATGTAGTTACCTTGTATTACCAGAACTTTCTTAGTTAAATACACTGTAAGTACACTATAAGTACATGTTAGTACACGTACTGTAAAATAAAGTGCAACCATTATATTGTTATTGCAAGACCAATCACTTAAACATGAACAGTAACATCACAGCTCTCCTCAACAAAAACACAAATAAGAACAATGTTTGGTTCCCCAAAGAGCCTTTCAGTCTAAAAAGAAACATTTTATCTTGGTGTGAAGAGCATTTTATTCACCTTTTTTTTTTTTTTTTTTGCAGTGGAAAGATGCCATGGGTGTTAAAGGCTCTTCATGAAACTACCAGTCTCAAGAGAGCACCTTTATTTTTTTAAGGTTGTAGCACAAACACAAGCAATGCAAATTAAGCACTGGAGTTTAATGCTGTTCTAATCTCCAACCCTATATGAGCAATAATAATAATAAAGCTTGCCTTGATGATGCAAACAACACTAATAGTATTTATTGAATGTCATCTGCTTAAAATGTTAGTCACAAGGTAAGGAAGCAGAAAAGTAATGTATTGGCAATGAATATTAAAAACTTTCAAGCACACTTTTATTTTTTCCATCTTGACAACATAGTAAATCCCAAACAACACAGACGAACAAAGGGCCACTGTGTGTGCGCCCAGGCCGACTCTCTACAGTCCAGAAGTGATAATTAGACACGGACCCTGAGACAGTTGGCATGCATTCACACACACACACACACACACACACACACACACACGCGAACGCACGCACGCACGCACGCACACACACACACACACACACACAAACCCACACACTTGTTTGTTTTTGTGAAAAGTGGGTTCATCCCATAGGTGTAATGGTTTTTATACTGTACAAACTGTATATTCTATGGCCCTACATCAACCCTACACCTAACCCTAACCCTCACAGGAAACTTTGTGCATTTTTACTTTCTTAAAAAAACTTAAAAAAAATGGGGACATGGGTCATGTCCCCATAAGTCACCCTCTTTTTGTAATATCTGTGTCATACCCATGTCATTATACAAAGTTGTGTCCTGATATGTCACAAAAACAAGAGCACACACACACACACACACACTTTCTGCATAGGCATATCTAAATAGACAACATTTATAGTAAAGAGGAATGTATACTAAATATTTACATGCCTAAAAAAAAGTTCCCAAATATTATTTGGACATTTAAGTTGGGTTTAAAATTCAACAGTTTTAATATGATGACATAATACTAATAGGTGGCATCTGCCAATAAATGATTCTCAAATGAGCTTTTCTTAGAACTAAATTCACGAGTCATTTTTGTAAAAAAATAAAAAAATTGATTTCAGTTGAATGTTGCTAAGATAACAAAACAAACCTCTAGAGCGTAAAAACAAAACCCACACAAATATTGTGCAAATGGTGAATCTTCACAGGATATTGTGCCACTCAAAAAATTTATATAAAATATGTGTGTGTGTGTGTGTGTTGAGCAGGAAACAGTGAGTGTTTGGGCATGTTTGGCAGGTTCAGTGTTCATACCTGTGTAGGTGTGATGTTTGATTGTTTAACTGGTTTAGTTAGAAAGACCAGATGTATGTTATGAAAATAGATTCCTTTCATGGAATCTCAAACATTTCCTTTCTTAAAATAGAGTTTCCAGGAAATCAACCGTCTTTCCTGGGATTCGCTCACATTCGAACGACATCACTGATAGTGAAACCTGTCAGGTTTCTAGGTTTCTCAGAGCCGAAGTCATCGTAGTTTGATAAACTTCTATAGTGGTGAACGGAATCTATAAGAAATCGTATTTTCTCAGCTCCTATTTGCTGCAGTACCAAAGAAAAAAATACAGTAGCGTTTCTGTGACTTTCCAAAAGTGGAAAAATTGGTCAGAGTTTGTTACTCCCTCAAGTTGTTGTTAGAAACACTCATTCACCTGTATTATTATCATTTATTTTCCTAAATGAAATAACTAAAGCATTTGGGTCCCTGCTTTCAACTCTGGCAGTGAAGCTCAACTTGTCTGGGAGTGGAATTTTTGACTGATAATTTTTAATCGCAAACTACACTTTTTGTGTTATTATGCATTGTTCTTTTGGATGCCAGGGTGGGGTATCATTCGTCCTCGGGCTGCTGAGGCGAGGTCAGGTGGTGATGCTCCTGGGACATCCATGGGCATGTGTAACGTGTGTGTGTGTGTGTGTGTGTGTGTGTGTGTGTGGAGGATGCTGTCAGTTCACATCAGCACACCTCTCTGGACACATGGGACAGAGGGACACTGACCCTGCGGTTACCCAGCTGCAGTGAGGGGTCTCCGGGGCTCAGAGTGCTCCACGTCCCCCTCAGACAGCAGCTGGATGACTAGGAAATATCTTGCAGTGTTTTTTGGTATCTTGTTTTTTCTTTGGTGGTCTTCAGTAGTGAAAAGAGTGCTGTGTACTGACATTTGCACACTGCACTTGAAAAACTTTCATATATATTTCAAAATGTGAAAAGGTCCATAAATTAAAGTTATTAGTGTTCATATGAAGTAATTTACCTTATGATTTTTACATATTTTTTCCTGTTTCCCCTGAAATGTCTTTTTTTTTACTGTGTTTTATTACAGATATGTTCCATGAAAGCAAGTCTCAGTAGCTAATGCGGTATTGCTTCTTTAATAAATGTATGTTGCTTTCAGGATTTTCAGATGTGACACAATATAACTGAAATCTCATTAATTATTATTATTATTTTTATTTTTTAGGTGAGCAAAAACTATTAAATAAAATAAAATGAAAAATAATTACTTTTTTGAAAATCTTTTGTTTGAGCACTATGAAAAGATATTTGTTAGAAACGACTAATTTAAAATTAAATAAAAATACAATATATAGTAATATTATGCATTTTACTTTGTTGATTTTTTGTTGTTGTTGTAGCACTATAAGCATTTGTTAGAAAATAATAAAAAATACTGAAAAAGTATCATAACATTTATACTTTAGTAATATCATATTATAGATGTACAAAAATTTGATTTAAAAATGCAATAAATACTCATGCTGTTGAAACTTTTCAGTAGCACTATGAACAGATATTTGTTAGAAAATACAATATATTAAAATAAATAATACACAGAATTCACCATAAAATGTATACTAATATTATGCTTTATTATTATTATTATTATTAAAATCTACAATAAATTATGAAACTTTTTTGTGTGGCTGTTTGAACGTTTACTGTCACAGGATTGTTTCTGTCAGCACCAGCAGCGGCAGCTAAATGAAAATGAACATAATAAAAGTGAACACTCAAAACTGGTTCTGTGATTTAAAGACTTGCTCACACAAGTCACAACGTCATCCCATCTGCGCTGCTGTCAGCAAACACAGTAAGCACAATCCAGTTTTAGCCAGCTGAAGTTACGAAACTCATTCACATCTTATTTCTGAAGAAATTATCCAACATTATCCAGCACGATCTGCGTGTGACATTTTAGTCTCATACTTTAGTCTTCCTTCCAGCAAAAAATCAAAAATACTGATGACTCATCCTGCACTAACTGAGGAATATATTCTTTTCTCAAATTAATCACTTTTACGTTTAAAGTTTTCACTTTTATCAAAAATGACATTGACTTGTATTCAAGGTCTAGATTTGTATCAGCTCACACATTCCCATCAGACCTTGCTGCTAGTGCTCTACTGTTTGACCTGCAATGGGGTTTGACTTTGAATGCTGTTTAACTGGGAACAGCAACTGGAAAATCATGCTTAACGGCTGTGACGTAAACTAAAACCTATAGAGTGATGAAGGGTGTACATTTTCTGTAAGCCAAAATTGAGTGAGTATTTCAGCATATCTGCTTCCGTCGTCCTGAATTCAGTGGATTTTTGTATACATTTTGTATTTTTGTATTTTTGAATAAAAGCTGACATAAGGTCTGTGGTCAACGTGAGCTCAAGATGTTTGTGTGTTTTATTCTACGGCATAAAATATATCAGTAATACCAGGTATTTGTTTAAGCTTTTACTTGTCTTGAAAAAGGCAGTTGCTAACAAGTGTCTAACTGGTCTAAAGAGGTTTTCGTAACATTAAATGTCGTCACACTGAACAGGTAAACTCATCTTCTCACTAGTTGCTTTCACAGCCTCCTTGTGCTTATAGCCATCCCTTTATATTCTAACTGTTCTACCTTTCAGAGACTATGTTTTTAAAATAAAGACTGAGAGAGTTGTTGGAAGGTTAATGATGGTGATGTTGAAGTCATGTGACCGTGGTGTAGTTCGTTTATAGCTAGCATTTAGCTTTTTGCGTCTACCGATTGTATTTGAGAATATTATCATGATATACAAAAGCCAATGGAAAAATCCTACTGGGTCCTTCACTATGTCTCCTCCCCAAACATCTGGCTAGTAGACATTCATACAGGAAAGACACTCTTCAACAATTGTCCGTTCTGCAAATTGTGATCTCCATCTGGTTTGTCCTTCTCATATTAAACAAACTAGTGAATGATGTTTTAGCACACGGGTTGTATGCACACACTCAGCGATTTCGACACTTGGATGATGCTGATGATGAGTGGGTTTACAGTGCTTTGCGATGTTTGTGCGCGTGTTATGGCTGCCCGGAGGGTGAAAGTGTTCCACAGGTGGAAATCTGAAAAACCTGCGCGCACACACACACACACGCACACACACATGAATCAACATGGGGGAGGGGTTCGTTTTCAATGTATTGCTCTTGCCGACCTTGTTTTTTGCATTCTTATGACCTCATGTCTAGGAAAGGGTTGTTTTCTGATGCCTGTTTCGCTCTCTCGCACACACACACACACACACACACACACACACACACTGATCTAATCTTACGTCATGTGTCATGTACGGTAATACGTGGGCACGCTGGCACACTTCCAGGCTGCTTGTTTCATATTTAGGCACACTACAGTCAAACAATTGGACACACCTACTTATTCTACTTATATGAATAATTTTCTACATCTTCGAAAGTGAAAACTCTGAAGCATAAATAGTCGATCTCATAGGTGTAGCCAATAATGTTACACACGCACACACACACACACACACACACACACACACACACACACACACACACACACACACACACTCAGACAAATATTAATGCTCACTGAGGCTGCAAGGCTGGATTTATTTGATCAAAACTACGGTAAAAACAGTAATATTGTGAAATACAATTACGATTTAAAATAAAATGTAAATAATTTGTAACACTTTTATAAATTTAATGCATCCGTGGTCAATATTTTAAGATAACGGTGAAAAAAATGATTCGGTCAAGCACATCCAAAGTTTGATTGGCACTGTATGTAATATGTTTATTTGACTGTCCGTGCTGAAGTGTGTGTACGCCTACTCTCTCTTTGTTTTCTGTTTTGAGTGTTGACAGTAAGCTGTCAGTAAACAGTTGGTGATGAACAGAAAGCTATTTGTTCGACGATGAAACCTTTTGAGCATCATCAGGAATTACATAGCAGCCAGCCTGTGTAAAATGCAATATGAGTATGAGTAAGAAACGGTTTAGAAAACACATAATACAGCTAATTTAACCCTATACTTTCTTCATTCAGTACCTGCTTGCACTACAGATAGTGTGCTTGCAGTGAATTATTGACAGGAGTCAGATATTATTTAAAGTCAACATTAAATCAAACCAGAGATTGTTTGCTTTCCTTGTTTTGTTGCACCTATAAGATCAGTATAAAAAACTGATTGTCTGTCTTTTAATTTTTGCTGTGTGATGTTGTCTTCTTCAAAATCCACAACCCAAACAGCTTGATATTGCAGAATTCTCATTCAGTTTTCCACAGTTTTTGTGTGGGAATATACAGGAGGGGTCAAGGGTCATGCATGCTGAAGGCCTTGCTGATAATTTTACACAATTCTGCCTCCTCCTTGTATTGTCTGTAAAAAAAAAAAAAAGACAGAGAGAGAGAGAGAGAGAGACAGAGAAGTACCACTTTTATTTTCAGGAAGGAAACACATCTGTGGAACTGTAACAGAGAAAGAAAAGCGGAATCTGCAGGAACATTTAAATATAGATGCCCTCCGCTCCCAAAACACGCACATACACCCACGTCTAGGTCCTTTATTCAAACATCAGTCTCCTAGAAATTGCACAATTAAAATACTACAACAACTACTATGATTACATCAGGGTACAAGACCTCAGACAATTAATTATTACGAGCTCTCTTTAAATCATAATACAATCTCATCATCATCTGTGTTACAAGCAGACAACAATTTTCAAGCGGGCTGTGGTCCAAAAAAATAAGTCCACTTTCAAAACCAGTGTAAGTGCAAAGACAACTTTTGTTTTACGGTCAATATACCATAAAGTGATCTGAATTGGGTTGTTTAATAAGGGATTCAAGTGGTAGTTACTTTACAGAGGACTCCAAAAGTGCTCTTTTGACTTAATTTTATTAAATTTATTAGGGTTGTACTTCAAAACATTATTATATAGAGTTCTAAACCATGAACCAAACTAAACCAGGCTTGAGGCGAATCACATTACAAACAATGACTTAAAAAAAAAAGTTTTTAATTTTCTGGACTTTCTGAAAAAAATAAAAATAAATAAAACCTACCTTTGTTAATGAAATAATATAAAATACAGCATAACAGTTCAAAACTTTCATAAAATCTTATAGACCTCAAACTTTTGAATGACAGGCCTATATTTTACATTTAGAGCAATATATTGATGTATACATAAGTTTGAGAGTGCATATCACAGAGCTCTTGAAAAATTAATTATTGTTACTACAGAGATAAAGAAGTTACAGTAATTCAGAAATGGAATGATTTTGACTTCTGGAACCCTGTTGTTGCTCTCCATGGGCAATTAATCTCACACAAGTCAAATGGTTGTAAATCAAAGGTTTCTTATTGAAGTGGTTATGCCAGACCCCAAAGTGACACACATATTTCCTTTGTTGAATCACAACATCAAAGTGAGCTGCACAACATTGTATAAAAGCAGGCTACATGCCACCAGATTTCCCCACTGCTGCGTGTAAAGAGTCAGACGTCTAATGGCTTGTTGTGTCTGAATCCATCTGATAGACAGTTACAGTCTGTTTACTCTACAGCGCTGATAAGAGCAGTCCAGCACACAGACTGTAAAAATGAGACTGTACTCAAGTGCATATTGATAAGAGAGAGAGAGAGAAAATGAGACAGGACAGGAAAGTGTGTGTGAAAGCAAATACTTGGCTGAAAATGAAGCTGTAATTGCTGGCTGACTGACAGATAGACAGACAGGTACACAAAGAGTCGGCGCTTTTCAAGGTTATTTGCAGACAAACAGGTGTAGTTTTGACTAGACACCTTGCTTGCAAACTGTCTAGTCTGGCGGGGCTGGACGACAGTTAAACACGACACTGGAGAGAAAGTGTAATGCTCAAATCCGCATACACAGACACACTCACAGTCACATCCACATACAGACACATGCACATCCTCATGCCAACACCCATTTATCCAAAAAGCCAAAAGTTTTGGCCATCAGTCAGGATTTGTCCCAAAAGCTAATATCAATGCCAGAGCAAACAACAGAGGTTATGAAGAACAAGAGACTGTAAATATTTACACATTTATTTATTTATTGCCAGTAAAGCGTTTAAAACTTATAATACGCTGATCATTTTTTTTGTATACCATGGAAACATGGAAAAATAATCGACCAATTCTGAAGCAGGAAACTTTACAAAACACAAAATTCATGTCACTCCCAAAACTTTTGTCCGTTACTGTACATGCAGTTGTAAACTAGCTCGCACATGTAAACAGTACAATTATAGAAAAGAAGAAGTGCCAGTGTTTCTGTGTGAAAAAAAGAGATACGGGTAAGATGTTTACTTGCACGAAAACCACTCTTAAATCCCTTTGTGGAAACAATGATGTAGTGTTTGTGTAGGATTATGTGTGTTGCTGCTTTATAATGGCTAGCTTGGCTAGCAACACCACACACAGATTAAAGACAGCGGTGGAAAAAACTCAAATTTCCATAGAAGCAAAGGGGAGTTCAGAGACCTTCACACAGGGTCCTTCCTCACTAATGAAACTAGTGTTTTGTAAAACAGCAAAACCACACTCTGGCTTGGGTAATTCACATATTGCTCAGATATCCCATGTAACCCATCAGGTATGTAGCTGTTTGGTGTGACTGGACCAATGCATATCTGTGGTGAGCAAATATAGTAATTTAGTCATTTTCCCATTCATTTTAGTTTAAAGGCACAGTAGGCTATTTTTGTTTTTAACAAGAAACTACATACAATCCTCCTTGTGCTTTTTTATTTCATATACAATCCCTGTTTTATTAAACATGTAGTAGTAGTAGTAAAAAGAACAGTATATTGATACAGTCTTAAATATTTAACAAATCGCTCCATGGTTGGAGGAAATTGGCGGGGGATGTTGTGTGAGAAGACCTTCCATATCCGCCTTTTTCTTGTCTCTATGACAAAACGTGTTTATTTTCTCAGTAAAAACTTTAAAAGGTCCAATGGTATAAAAGGTAACTTGAATTTCATTAAGTCTAATTTTAAGTAGCGAAGTTTCTCTGGAGCGTTTGAATGAAACGCATCCTCTTGACTCAGCAGCGCACCCGTGTGGTGATGTTTAGTAAATGCTCGTCTTCCTATTCGCCTCAGATTAAAAAAAATGACTAAATATTCGTGGATTGATATTTCTTAACAAAGATTTCAGTGAAATTTGATCTAATTCACTATAAGAGTATGTTCAGACCACAAATGTTGGTTGAGAAGTCGTCTTTAGTACTTAATATACTCATCCCTAAAAGCTTTTACTCATTTGAAAACACCCACTTTGACTCATTCAGTAGTAGGCTGTGTGTTTATTCTGTTCTGGTCATAATAAGTTGTTCTCCTTTGGTAACTGCCAGTTGCGTGTTCTAGATGCAGATATAGGCTACTGATAATGTGAAATCTTGATGGTGTGGTCTTGTGTTTTTTTTGTTGATAAACAGGGCTGGATATTTGAGTAGCCTATGTTTCACTTGACAAATAAAAAGGAAACAATAATTTTCGCTAATGATTATGTTTTCGTCCAATTATTTGGGCAGTCATCATCACAGAAGAGTCTGAATGAAGTCTCTTCACAAGTCCTAGATTCGGAGAGTTCCGAGTCAAACCTCAGCTCATTTCCCCCCTCATCTGAAACACACGTACCGACACAAATACTCAAACATTGTGTGAACTCTGTGGTTTGTGGTCAGTTGATAAATGCACTGCAGCCTACAGACAAACAGGCCTAACACCTATTGACATGAAAAACAGATTCCTGAGAACACCCAGTTTTTGTTCTCATCTCTCCACTGAGGTTCTTAGAATTGCCAAACCAGCCACAAACACACACTGCTTTCAAATATTGTACACGTGCTCTAATAAAGAACATCTGACCTCAGCCCATTTCCTGTTGTGCATATTCACTCTAAAAATGCATATTTATACCATAGTCCCAGTGTATGTATGTACTTATTTATAGGCTTCATTTTCATATACGATATATAATTTTTATTTTTCTTATTTTTGAGCACCTGAACATGTTTTTTGTAAAAATACCTTTTGTCATAAATTTCTAATATTTTTTTTTTTTTTTTTAAGGGTCCAAGAATCCAATGCCATAGCAGAATACATTTTGCTTCCACAAAGAACCGATAAGATTTTTATTTAATTTTTTCTTAATGTGAGGAACATTTTAATTATCCGAAGAACCTTTTTCAGCTATGAAGTGCAATGAAGAGGTTGCATGGATGTTAACAGTTCTTCATGTAACCATCAATGCCAATAAATAACCTTTGTTTTTAGGAGCGTAATGTGTGTTTTCATGAATTCATGCATTTGTGTTGTGGCGTATGCACATGCTCTGGTCAGCATCTCTTCTGTTCTCTAAATCCTCTTCTGTGTTTTGCTCTCTCCAGCACAATACCACCAGTTGCCCTACTGGGTCACACATAAAAAAAGGTTTTTACTCTGTGGACATGGGACCATGTGATCAGAACAGAGAGCACAGGAGAAGAGAACAGTAGGGTAAGTGAAGAGAAATCCATAGTAACTGATACAGGATGTATAACTTATATATTATAACTGTCCGTGTGTGAAACTGCTGTATGCAACCAACCTGAGCTGCACTGTAGACAGGAGAAAAAAGTTTGTTGCTTGCATAATATATATATATATATATATATATATATATATATATATATATATATATATATATATATATATATATATATATATATATATATATATATATATATATATATATATATATATATAGTGGTTTCTTTGTATGAATATATAAATAGTTTTTAATCTCCAATGGAATAGTGAAGAAAGCCAATTCCCCCACAGATAAGACATTTACAGACACTGGCCACTTCTTTTGAATCTATTTGCTATTGTTTTGACTGCATTTATTCTATTGTAGGTCACTGGCTCTACCTGGAGGCGTCCTCTGTCCCTGCAATCAAAAACTAGTATGGCATCCAAACTGTGAGTTTAAGGGAATTTGAGTGAGTGGCTTAAATCGATAAAATGCTTATTACAAGAAATTTAGACAGAGTGCGTCTCTGTTTTTTCCAGCTCTCAGAGACCAAACTCGGATGTCAACAGACATCACAAGGACAAGAATCTTATAGCAAATGCATGGCATAGTATGGTCAGTGTATGTGCGCCATTAATGTGTTAAGTGTGTGTCTCTGTATATTTTATCAAACATTTGACCTTGTCATTCTTAGACCACAGCGTTCCATCAGATATCAGAGAATGAAGCGAGAGATTCCAGCCATCCTCAGTCATTTCTCGGCCAACAGAGATTGTCTGCTGCTCTCAGGAGGGTCCAGCTCAGCAAAGACAAATAATAAATAATAATAATATAAACCTTATTGCATATTAGGAATCCTATAGTGCACAGGGCATTGGTGAGACACAAAGTCATTGGCTCCACCTGCTGGACACTGAATGCGTCTACATGCACAATTATGCTGATAGACTGTAATTATTATATATACATACACTGAGTAAATATGCAAAAAAGAAAATGTCAGAAAATAACTTCATAACATAACCAAGCCAAGTTATTCCAGATAGTGTATTGTCCTCTGGTATTATCAGATCATATTTCAGTCTTCTGCAAACACACCTGTGAGATTTCATGTCTTAGGCTGTAGCTTTTTTTTATTCTATGGTAAAAATGTAATTGTTTTAACAAAAAATTTAAAACATTTTTTTAATTGTTTTAGTGCAAAACAACCAATGATTTTTAGAGTGTTTTTTTGTTGTCTTTATTTAGCAATAGCCAATTATTACAAGATTTAAAATTAATTTAAATGTGGATCTTTGATGAAAGATTAAATTGTATTATTATGTGGCTCAGTCCAAAATCAAAGTTGCAAATAAAGGGCAGTTCAAGTTCAAATGTGGAGAAAGATTTACATCTTGTGGTAAAATCTTTTCTTAAATCAAGAAGTCCCTTTGTTGCGTGTTCCCCTTGGGAAAGTTTTTTCCAAAGGGATTATTAAAGCTCGTAAATTTGATTCAGACTACTTGTCATGCACAGTGTACCTGAAGATAGGAAACACTTAACACTTGAGCTCAACATCTGACTGTTTGAACTTCAGGTGAGCAAGATCTACCCGTGAGAAAGAACCATTTATTAAGCCATAAACACGTAAGTAAGTGATTATTGTGCATAATGGTTTTTCATTGTGAAATGAAGAACAATTTCTTAACCATATTAGCTACTATTAATGTGTTTTTTTTTTGTTGTTTTTTTTTGTTTGTTTTTTTTTTTTTACTATAAATTAAAACCCCATGCGTTGTTCTTGAATAGGCTAACAAAAAAATTATAGGCCTACCTCTACATAACCTACACAATCGATGCTGCTTTAAGTTGTAAAATAAAAATGTACCGGCATTACGTCAAAGAATAAATGTGAAACAACAGTTGCTATATGCAATCGCCCCACACATGCCCAGCACTGCATATCTCCTGAGAGTGGTCCAGTTGGCATATTGAACCTTTTTAAGCACACAACAGCGAAGCTTTTCCGTTCCCACGGAGTGATATGAAGAGGAGAGATGAAAGGAGCACTTGTCACTTCCACACGAAAACTCACCTGTCACTCACAGCCATTACTCAGACAGGTACGAGCTATATTCACCCCTACTATAAAACAATGATGACCAGTCATGAAAGAACCTGCTGAGAGTATATAATCGTCGGCTCTGGCTCCATGTCCACAACGACAGCAGGGTGACCCCACGGAACCCTGAACCGCGAGATTTTTCAAAAAGCACTTTCTTCTGCGACTTTTTCGTGCGTGACAGTGGGAGAAAAGAAATCAGTTTTCGAGTATAGCTTGTAATATTCTGCAAAATGACGTTTCAGATCTGCTGTTTTATTGTGTTGTCAGTGGTCGCTTTGGTTGGCGCGTTCCCTCGCGGCGTCTTTCCGCGGGACTTTCACCGACGCGTCGCGACAGATGTAGACTTCTCCGGGAACGGACCAGACGAACCTCTTCGGGGATCTGTCAGAGTTGTCAACCTCAGCCCTCATTTTCTGCGACGGGCCGCTGGTAGTCACGTGCCGTCCAAAAACTCACGAAGTCGAGGCGCGTTTCCGGCTTTTTTGGCCCTCGGACGTCCCGGTCCGTCAGTCCTGTCCCACAGCAAACCAGGGGCCCTGCTCCCTCCGGTGAGCGCGAGCAGCTCCAGCGCAGACGTCCGGATGAAACAGGGTCTGGAGATGTGGCAGAAAGTCATGCACAAAAGCGAGAGAAGCAAAGAGACCGTGGCGCTACGCATCAACCCCAAAGACTTGAGCAAACAGAGCTGTGCCGCAGTGCCCTTCACACAGGTAGCACTCGGATTTTCTTTAAAGTCAATGTCTTTTTAGCGAAGGTTGTTACTGTATACAGGTGGTCATGTTCTTATATATATTTTCTCGTAGGCCTAAGTATTGTTTTAACAAATTATACATTATGAATTAAGCATAAATGATAATTAAATGGATAGATAGGCCTACATCCATGTAATAATTGTTACTTAAACATTGTGACCAAAGGGAAAATATAAGAGAATTTAACAAGAAAAAAAAAAAGCTACTAAACATTAAATGAAAAGAATGACAACTTAACTGATCATGTTTTACAGTCTAATCTGAAACGAACTTGAATGAACTTGTCTGACACAGCTTGACTTCGTTTAAATGGTTATTAAATTGAGTGCAGCCTATTCATTTAGCCTTTTGTTTTTTTTGGTTCAATATTTTTTCAAAGTGACTTTCTGTTCACAGCGCGTAACCGAGGACGGCTGTGAGACGGTTACCGTTCACAATAACCTCTGCTTCGGTCAGTGCAGCTCCATGTTCGTCCCGTCCAGCGGAGAGTCTCGTGCACAGCAAGGAGCCCAGTGCACGCGCTGCGGGCCCTCTAAATCGCGCTCTGTGCTCGTGCCCCTGCGCTGCGGGACAGAGGTGCGCGAGAGGCGCGTCATGGTCGTTGAAGAGTGCAAATGCGAAACTAGTAGTGAAGAGGTCAAAGTTCATAACACGGAAATATCTCATTTATAACAGGCATTTTAAAGTTTTTATTTGAAGCGTTCTAATATTTAAGTGCACCAATGGTGTGTGTATTTGAGGATTACCAAGCCACATGGCTGCATGTTGAAGATTTGTGTTGTGTGTCTGACGAGTGACCGAAATACGGTTCAGACTGTAAAATCTTTCTGTAAACTGCCGTCTGATGTTCAGCGGTATCTTTGTGTTAATTGTTATGACGATGCTGGTCCTGAGTTTATTATTTAAGAAAAAAAGTGTCATTTAATAGCTTCACCGATAAGTGTCGCTGTTGCATGAAAATGATTTCATCTTTTTTTAAATATTTTAGTTTACTCTGTTAATGTGAATGAGATAAACTGAATCACATTGCAGTGCCTGTTAAAAGTGGTCCGGTTTTCTCGACTTCTTCTTATACAGCATTAATCTTACAGATCAAAGTGTTTTTGTTGTAATTTGTTGAGATGTATTTGAGTCTTGTGGCATTATCAGATAATTTAGTTCTCGAAGAAAAATTTAAATAATTAAACTGTAGGCTACCTAGCAACAAATACCACTCAAAGTGGGGAAGTATTTCTATGAAAATGTGCTAAATCAATAAAACATCTGGAAAAAAAATGCCTGTAATGTGTTTGTTTAAATGCCATCGAATTAAATTGTATTCATAGCAGCAAACTAAGCAACCACTTACAGAATATGTAGGCTATTCTGTTCTTTGTATTTTATTTATGTGCTGTGTGTTGTCAGGCTATATTGGAAATTCGTTAACCATGGGCTCTAACCTGGGGTATTGAACATATGGATTAAAAGTTATTCAGTTATTCGTTTAACTTGCATTTCAAGCGTTGTTAGACTCTGTTGCTGCCCAATTGTTCTTTTCAATACTTTGATGGCAATCTCCCTACAGTGGGGCACCGTTTGTAAAATAAGAAAAACTGGTCAGATTTAACTACAAAACAAATACAACTGTGCGAGATTTACTAAGCTTTAAGCAGTATTTTAATTACTTAAATATTTTTAATAATTTAACTTAATAATTTAACATTTTTTGTTACTATATGACTATATTACAATAAAGTATTAAAGATAAATCAAAATGTTTTATCTGAATCTAAATCTTCATTTTAAATCTAAATGTTAAATTTAAATGTAAATGTTAAGTCCAAATAAATGTTAAAAAATAAATGTTAATCTTATATATATATATATATATATATATATATATATATATATATATATATATAGATATAGATATATATATATATATATATATATATATATATATATATATATATATATATATATATATATAAAGCTAAATATTTACAAGTGTAGCTAAATATTTAGAACATTATATATGTATATTATATATATTATATAACACTTAGATATAAGATTAACATTTATGATTTGGACTTAACATTTAACATTTAGATTTAAATTGAAGATTTAGATAAAATATTTAGATTTGCTTTTAATATTTTATTGTAGTATAATCATATATACATATATACACACACACATATATATATATATATATATATATATATATATATATATATATATATATATATATATATATATATATACATATATATATATATATATATATACACATATATATATATACATATTCATATATATATATATATATATATATATATATATATATATACATTAAATTATGAAAAATATTTTTTAAGTAATACAAATATTGCATAAAGCTTATTTTTAGTAAATCTTGAACAAATGTATTTGTCTTGTAGTTAATTAAGGACAGCTGCACTTCAGTCCTGTACGTGTCAGAGGAACAGACAAGTTTTATTCATCGATTTTCTGGCACCTGGCTGGAAAAAAAGGCCAAGTTTACTCATCCTATAGGAAGAATCGCCCGAGGGAGAACAAGGGGGTTCTTTACATCGCCTTGGCAGTCTGTCAAAATCGCTTCTTACTGCAATGTGCATTGCGCGCGACTCCTCCACAGACTCCTCACTTTTGTTGTGGATTTTACGAGCTCTTCTGGTCTGCGTCAGTCTGTGCACTGGTTAATGAGGTCGATCTAAGTCGATTAATAATTTATTTACCCCAAAGTGGTTCCTCGTGCAACACAGGTGGAGCTTTTTATATAAGTAGTGAAAACGCTTTAGAGGGCGCTGTTGCCATGGCAGCGCTGAACGAGGCGGGGGTCGTCTGTCTTATTTGGGTTTGCGCTTCGCTCGCGCCAAGAACCAGAGCTTCGGGGAAATCTAAGCACCGTTGGTAAGCTCGTTAAAGGTAGACAATGACAACATCGCGATCCCCCGAGCTGCCTAGTATTTGTGCAAGGCTGAGCAAGCAAAGAAAGGCGGGAAAATACGCCAGAGAAACGCGCCATTAAAGCTGCATCAGAGGAAAGTGCTGTGTGGATAGTGAGCTCGTGAGGGTCGCGTGGTTAAATTAAGCTGATATTGCAACCCGGGGTGGCATATTGGTAGGGAAATTTGGTTAAAGCATTACAGCGAAATCAGTTTTTTAGTTTTAAAGCTGATAGAGCATGAACAGCAGTGCAAAAGCCAGTAGCCCACAACTTGTCACTAAGCCCATTTATTGTGTTAAGCTTGGTTTAATATGCAATCACCCCACACACATGCCCAGCACTGCATATCTCCTGAGAGTGGACCAGTTGGCATATTGAACCTTTTTAATAACGTGGCACTGATCGAGGCCTTTGAAATGGGGACATGGGTCTGAAGCTGGTCCATGGGTGGATGGTGGATTGGTTGGGCCTGACAGCTCTAAGCATGGTGAGAGGGCCACGGTCCTGCAGGCCTCAGGGTCTTTAGTGTGAAATGCCAGGGTAAACTTAGAGATGGTACGGTTGCTATGACATGGACGTGGCACGGATGCCTAGGAGCAGCTGGGCATGGTTGGCACATGATTGCCATTGGGAGTTTGTGCCGCAGGGCTCCACAAGCTTCCAGTGCTTCAGTTGAATCTACAGTTCTTCATTACAATTGGACACTGAGTTGCCTTCAATTTATGTTCAACCTGCCATAGATAAACCCAAAGCAGCTGTAGAGCACACAGAGCCAGGGTTTTTTATAGATCACATTCATTTACAGTATATATGGTAGCAAGTTAGCTAACTGTATCTTACGCTGAAGATTATGCATAGAAAAATTATCTTGGTTTAGAAGAAATTGAAGGTATCGTTTATTACTATATCTAACTGCGAAGATTGTGCATAGATAAACTTCATGGAATTGAAGGAAAATTTCATTTAAATGAGAATGGTATTATTTATTTACCCACCATTTTTTCTTTATTTTCTGCAATGGAACCTGGAAGGGAAAATGGACAAGCTTCTGTTGTTCATGCATCGGTCAAGCTCCAAAAAAATACATAAAACACAAAAAAGTATCATAAAGGTAGACAGTGTGAGCTCAAATTTGCAAGCCAAAGCCAGTTTTTATGTGGCACATTTCCTGCCCAATTTTAATACAAGAACATATAGGCACAATAACGAAAGTGAAAAAAGCATTTTAAAATTAAAATGAATACATTTAAATAAAAGGCCATGATTGCAGTTGGTGTTCATTCACAGGATACTGTTACTGTAAAAGCCTCACTTTAATTCTCATTCACTCTTTACATGCACACATGTATGCAATTTTCAGTCTCGGTCTTTGACCTGTGGGACGTGCAAACATATTAATTAGACATTATAGAATAAAGCCTGTGAAATGCAGGTGATGTCACATTACAACTCTAATTGCATTAATTAGGGTAATTAAGGTTAGACATTTGGCGAAAGCATCTTGTGTAGCCGTGCCTGATGTCATATTTTCCTGTCGTCTGCCTCACCGTGCCATATTTCCGAGCTCAGCATCCATGTGTGCCGGTGTCTGCTGGCATCAGGATTACTATGTTCATTTACCCTGAGAGAGCAGGAGACATACGCTCTGTTACGGCACCTAGTGAGCTGCCTTTGTTTAAAGGCATCATATGTGCTTCCCAACACGAAGTCTGTTCCAAAAGGTAGGGAATGTAATGTTTTCTTCATACAAGGCATTGTGATGAACACAGAGAAAAAAGAATGCCTGGCAGACAGCAAGGCAGCTCACAATGACTTGGAACAGATGCATATAAATGGACATTCTAATGTCTCAAATATAAAGAAAGAAGACACAAAGTTAGAGAATTGATGAATTTCTTCCACAAATTTATGCCAGGTTTTAATGGCGAGAAGCTCATTCTTGGTCTTTTCCTCAGCTTTGACACATGACTTTTTGAGTGCACAAGGGGAAAGAGGAAGAGGAAATGGAATTCTCTTTAATAATTCATCACTCTCAGAGGATGCAGGAAGTGCCCGCGGGAGCCATTTTGTATCTCAAATTGTGCTGAGTGGAGTGCAGCGAAGAGAGAAAATGTGGGCACAGTTATGTGTGCATTCTGAATGTCACTCAGACTCCAGAGAGTCTCTGATTGATTTGAGACTTTGATTCTTCGCTCATTTCGAGATCACAATTCTCGGAGAGGTGTAGTGAGTGACACAACCATGAGCTTTTAAATGGCTTTTGTTAAACATGGCACAGATGGCGTGCAAAACTTTAATCTTTAATGTCCAGGGAACCTTTTAAATTCCATAAAAGGTTCTTTATAGTGGACTAGAAGCACTAAGAAATCTATGGTTCTTGAACGGTTCTTTTTTGGACATCGCTGTAAAAACGCCCTTTTGGAACCTTCATTTTTAAATGTACACAGTATGCAAATTTTTCACAAATGTAATTAAAGACTACACAAAGTTAGCTTGGTTACTAAGTGAAGGTACATCAATCAGGATTTTATTGATTTATTTTGAAGTTTGTCTGACTTTTTACTAGTCGTGACATTATCTGTGCATTCATGTTTTCTGTAACGTTAGCATAATGTTCGCAATACTTTAATATATTTTAAAACAACTGGGTGTTTTTAGAATTCAGATACATTATTTTTTATTTAATAGGAACTTTAGTAAAATATTCTAATTTTTGTTATTGGAGATGCTAGTATTCCATTCCAAGCCGTGAACACAACCTGTGAATTTGCTACCAGATTGAAAGAAAATAAAAGGTCTAAATATTTGAAATGTACTGTTTGAGAGATTCTGGCCTGCTGGATTTCATCCTCCTGCTGCGCCTAACTCTGCTGGCCAGGCTGGAGCAATCGCTCCACCCTGCACTGTCTGCATGAAGATAAATGAGACCATTAGAGCTTCTCTGTTATCAATTAAACATCCAGGACAGCTGTATTACATCAAAAACTGCAATTGTAATTCACTGTGAATCCAGATTCTTTTGTTCAGACTCCCATCGGGCACCAATCTAAACCATGAATGCCAGTTTTAGGTAAATTGTTTTTCGATTTTCATTGCCAATTTCAAATGTTTAGAGGGTTTTGTTTTCGCTTCTGTGACTGCCTAGAATTCAGGTTCCCACACACAAATGCACACAGAAAGCTTAGCTCTATATGTGGAAGTGGAAGAGGGGTCTTGGGCTATAATTTAGGGGGTGCAGGTGGCGCTAAGCCGGTATGGGCTCTGCCCGCTGTCCCTGCATGATGCCAGCGTGCCGCACACATACACACACATACACAGATGATGCCAATGCCATCTGTCATCGGTGAGAACATCTGCAGCTCAAGGTGCCCTTGTCACCCACAGTTAAAGTAACGAGAGAAAGAGATGGAGAAAATACAGCTACAGGTCTTATTAGGATCGAGCAAAATGCAACTGAAATAGAAAATAAAAATAGTTTTTTCCTGTGTGTGTGTTTTGGGAATTTCAGCTTTCATAAAGCTGACCAGTTCAACCCTAATACAAAAGTTATTGTAAGATACATGACCAAACTATTTTATTTTATTTATACCATTTTATTTTACATTATTAAAATGTTTGTAAAAACTTACACTGCTTTGTTTATTGACTGTTGGTAAGATAAATATAATATTACACAAATCAAGGTTTCAGTTTGCATTCACCAATGTCCCTATATTTTACCATCTGACTAAAAGACAAAAATAATGTAATTATGCTGATATGAAACAAAACTTATTTAGTTTCAGCATTTTTTTTTTTAAGAAATCAATGCAGAATTTATGATTAACATTCAAGTTTATCAATGTTTATTATCATGTATTACCTTACCCAGATACACTGTGGTAAGTCTTTAATGATTTCTGATTTAGAGCTTTCTGGACAGATTTCCCGGGAAAATGCTATGTCATGTTTCTATTAAGAAAAGTGTTCTATAACACGTGTGTGGTGTGGAAGAAGGTTCCGGAGCATATTTTTAGGACATATGTATTTTATACATTTATGACTATATAATATTGATCACTTGTACACCGATACACTTCAAACAATCAAATTAATTAATTAAGCCCTTAAAGGGTTAGTTCACCCAAAAAGGAAAATTAGCCCATAAATTACTCACCCTGAAGTCATCCGAGGTGTATATGACTTTCTTCTTTCTCCTCCGAATGCAGTCAGAGTTGTGTTAAAATAATAACAAATTGTCTTTGATCTTTCAAGCTGTTTAATGGCACTCAGAGGGAGGCTGCAGCGCATCAGTCCAAAAGAAGTTAAATAAAAAGCACCCATCCTTAATAAAAAGTGACTCACATGGCTCCGAGGGGTAAACAAAGTCCTCCTGTAGCAAATCGATGTGTTTTAGTAATAAAAAATACCTATATTAAAACGTAATAATCACTTTAATGCAGCTTGCGCTCACTGATGTACACAGAAGTACTTCCGGGCTGATGATGTATGAGGTCAACGTTGAAACTGAAATGAATATTAATTATAATTATAATGAGGCGGCCATGAGGGTGCATATGCAGATGCGGGAATGGCACGTCATATGTGCTTAGCCTAGCTAGTGCCTACTGCGTTCACCGTAAAATGCAAACACATAATTATAATTATACACGCACCTGAACTGCGTTGCCTACTCTGCGTACTATAGGGAGCGGCAGTACTGATCATATGCACGCTTCCTTTAGACATAGACTACTTTGTCAATGCATTCTTTTTGAAGGTTTTTAGATTTTTGTTTTCCTGTTTTTTTTGTTCCTTTAGAAAAACAGATGGTTTCTTTTTCATCTCTCTATCTCACACTCTGCGTCCCACCATCTGACAGGTGCAGAATAAACACTCTCACACACACATACATTATCAATGACATACATCTCCTGAGAATGACATTAAAACTCTGCCAAGCTGAGTTTGGCCCTGTAGGGTGAGCCTTTTGATAAAAACACCTGCAAGATGACTGAGTTTATCCGTCTTTAACACCTCTCCTGTCTTTGGCACAGACTCTTTAACACGTTGGAGACAAGAAATCAGAGGGGAGGGTTTTTTATTCTCTTTAAGGTCAAGTGATCACTAGGGCTATGGAAGTGATGGGGGTTTTCGGCCTGAATACATCCGCTCTCCAGATTAAGTGTTTATACGTTTCTGGAAGTGGATATGTGTACATATGAAGAGTGTGTGAAGCAGATGGCATGGCTGGGTAACTATGCCAGTCTCTCAAATATATTCAGTGTTGTGCTCCATCTGTGACCCTGTATGCCAAGACCTGGCCTGACCCTAAATCGAACTATGGAGGTGAAATGGAAGTTTTTCTCCTAATTTTTAAATACCTTTTATCAAAGACATTATTAATATTTAATTGTCCTAGATCCACAATTTCAATCATAAATTATGAGAATATATTTATAAAAGAAATTGCATGTTTAAAAACCATTATGCTTTTAATAAAGAGTATAATGAAAACATACCATTTTAATATTTATTAATTGTGTTTTTAAAAAGATTTTATTATATTTTCAAATTACTGTCTTTTATCTATGTCCACAAGGAATAAATGTCCCTAATTATGTTGAATTATTATTGAATTATTATTATTTTGTTGTTGTTGTTGTTGGTGGTGCTTGTTAGCTTGTTATCAAGAGAAAAAAAAAACTGTCTGTGAAAATCTTGAAGGAAATGTGTGAAAAATTATTTAAATTGTGTGTATTTAGGATAGCCTACATGAAATAACTGAGCTATGAGGAAAAAGTCATTTCAATCACAGAATGCTATTAAACAAAATTCATAATTTAACATCTAAGTGGACTTCACAAAATTACAATTGAAATTAAACTATGTGAGAGTGTGAAATGTGTATAAAAGTAGTTTAAAAAAAAAAATCTTCTTTATCGTAATGAATCCACAGAATACAGTTTCATGAAAAGGTCCTCTTTTAAATGGTTTTATATTAGGGCCCGTATAAGGCAATTTATATAGCATCTTACAGGATGTGTGTGTGTGTGTGTATATATATATATATATATATATATATATATATATATATATATATATATATATATATATATATATATATATATATATATATATATATATATATATATATATATATATATATATATGTTTGTATATATATATATGTGTGTATATATATATATATATATATATATATATATATATATATATATATATATATATATATAT
Organism: Carassius auratus; assembly: GCF_003368295.1. NCBI lineage: Eukaryota > Metazoa > Chordata > Actinopteri > Cypriniformes > Cyprinidae > Carassius > Carassius auratus. Next base: position 57,646 of record NW_020529094.1, read on the forward strand.
CTGTTAAATGTTGTATTAAATCTATGAATCCACTAGAGGGCGCCAAATACTATTGTCACAGATAAGGACAAACAAACCCCGTCTCCATTTACGATTTATGATACCCTGACATTACAAGTGTGTGTATTTTGTGGTAAATGTATGATTATACTTGTGAGGGACAAAAAAAATACATAAAAAACCGTTCGAGGCTCTCATAAATCTGTCAAACCATGTTTTGCTTTAAATCTACAGGTTTGTTTGAGGGTTAGACTAGGCTTTAGCTTAGCATATGTAATCACCACCAAATCTATACAAAATTAGCATCTATGAGATGTCATCACTAATGAATCGTCCACGTGAATGATTAACCCTCCTGTTTTATTTGAAGTTTAAATGTATAATATTTTGAGAAACCTCAGTGTATGTGTACAAAAATCAATTTAAACTTTATTTTCCATTTATTTTAGTGTGCCCTCACTATTATAATCTTTTCTTCTGAAGTAAATACACAGTTCACAGAAGTTATGAACTATGGAATATATGCAGAATTGTATGTTTTCAGTCAGTTTGACCAACAAAATATATGGTTGAAAAATGCAATAAAGTAGCCTACATTTGATGAATTTAAGTCTTTACTTGTCTGAGCTGACATGATGTTGCTAAAAAAAACACTAAAAAAAAACAACAACAACATTATTTGGTGTATTTGGTGTAATGAAATTTGTTCATGGAGTTTAAGGTAAAAAAAAAAAAAAAAAAAATATTTTCCACATACTGTAAATTATTGTTTCTCCTCTAAGCCCCGCCTTTCTGGCCTTTCTGAAACACATCGTTTTTTGACAAAGCTCATCGTTCTGAAAAGCGAGGTGTGCTCTGATTGGCCAGTTATCCAGTGCTGTGAAAAATAAGACCCATTACAAATGAGCCATTTGTTGCATCCAGTGAGGACATAATTAAGGGTTATAATGGCTTATAATGTGTTTTTACATGTTACGTTGAATCGTGCCACTTAAACAAAACCTTGTCTGCATTTGTGATTGGAGAAATGAACAAACATCAAGCTCTACTCTAACTTGCATTTGAATCATCAGTGGCCAATCCTTTACATATGTAAACATACTTACAGACTGTGAGTCAGAAGCGCAGAGATGGCAGTCTTCTCTCCCAGGATCAGGAAACAGTCCTCCATAAAATGTGCTGCACACTAAATATTTTGGTTGAACTGTTCTGAACAGTGTAACCACTGATTTCTAGTTGTGTCCTCTTTCGGAAGCCCAAACAAAGTATGTTTGCTTTCACAATGAAATGCCGTCTCCATGGCATGGCAGCAGTGGCTACAGCCAGAATAAAAGTCACGCCTTCTTTCTTTGCATGAATATTTGGGTGGAGTTATGCAAATATTGGGGTGCGTGTTTCAATAAGCCGTTTTAGGTTGGCGTGGTTGACTCTTATAATGAATATCTCTTTGGCTTTGAGTCTTTGCAACTATACAGAACTTCTTTATGCACCAAGAGCTTGTAACAGACTAAAGAGAAGGGAAAACTTGAAATCGCATCATATGACCCCTTTAAGACTCTAGATAGTATAGGAGGAGTATATACATATGTTTTAGGTGTAAAGGTTTAGATTTCTTTAGGTTAAGAACCCTGTAAAAGTTAAATAAGCATACATTTTAAGGCTTTTTGACGTTTTATGGTGCTGTTGTTTGTGTGGTAGCTAATAAAATGCAGCCTAGTATTTTCAATATTCTGAGCATCTAGAGTGTCTGAGACTTAAAGGAACCTGGCATCGGTTTTTACACACACACACACACACACACACACACACACACACACAAACAATAGTCTGCTTTATAAGGTGCCCACGATGCCATGGCAACCCCAATGTTCTCAGCTAGAAAGGATACCATATGCCAAATAAATGCCATGGTAACTTAAAAAAGAACAACATGTTGCCCAGCAACCTTTGAAACTTATTAAGGGAAATAAGTTGGTAGAGAAATTGATAGGGGGTTACAATAGATGGGGGAGGGGGAAGATAAATAGACCCAGAAAAGGAAATATGACATTTTAATGTATCCTTTTTCTGGGCCAAATTGCATCATTGTATCAAATACAGAACTCTGTGATTCTGTAATCAGGCCGTGATTAAATGTATGTGTGTGGACACAATTAGTCATTTGTGGTAATCAGCAAAGTTATTGTATATGGACATACATTTTGTTGTAGTTTCATAAGACCTTCTGGGATGCGATGTTGGAAAACTAACATCACTAGACATCAGGGATTTTCAAATGTATTTTAATGTGTAATGGGGCAGGCTACTAGATATTATCATGAATACAGATCATTTATAAAATGCAAATGAGATTGTGATTTTTATAAAGAGAGCATGTTGTTCCAAAAATGCAGTTAGTGGAGTTTAGTTGTTATTGTACAAAATGCAAGACACTTTAATAAATATTATATTATACATCTATAAAATATTAATTTTGCATAAAGAACAGCATGTTTCCCTCCCAAAAGGTTAAATGTTTTATTTTCGGTGCTGTCGTTTGTGTGGTTGAACTACTTAAACCTAAATTACTGTTTAAAAGTTAGAGTTAGAGGTCAGTACGTTTTTTATTATTTTTTAATTTATTCAATATTTTTAATAATAAGAAAGATTTGTTGTGCATCAAATCATCATATTAGAGTGATTTCTGAAGGATCATGTGACACTGTTGTAATGATGCTGACAATTCTGCTTTTGTCGGGTCTCGGGGCTAATCACCTGCCTTTTTGGTGTGTGTGTGTGTGTGTGTGTGTGTGTGTGTGTTTATCACTTGTCAGCTCACCGTGTCTACCTGTTTGAGTTTTCCCCGCCCTCCTTGTTTCAGTGTTATGAACCTTAATTGCTCGCCACCTGTTTTCTATGTTCTTCTAGTTTTACACCTTTATCATTCCCTGTGTTTCTCTGCCTATTGTCAGACTGTTGTTACTCGTTTCAATAGCTCGGATCTTCTAGCTGTTCTTAGCACTCACCTTTGTCGTGTCTTGTCCTCAGGCTCCAGTGTGTTTAGCTGTTTTCTCTGCCCCCTGTTCCCCAGTGCAGAGCTCTTGGAAGCTTCAGTGTCATCCCTCCGGTCTCAGTGGTCGTACAAATAACTGTGGAACGTTACTCATCGGTTTGATTCATCTGCTTCGACTATTCTTCCAGTCACTACGAGTAATCCTGTGAACGTGACTCTTCTGATCTGCCTCCTCTGCTTTAAATAAAGCCTTGCGTAAACCCGCATCTGAATCCTGCCCATTTCTCCTGACATAACAGTCTGACACGATCATGGATTCAGCGGGATCTGATCCGCTCCGCTCGGCTCTCGTTCAGCAGGGAGTTTTGTTGGGACAGCATGCCACCCAGCTCGGCACCACCGCGCGGAAGGTGGACACTCTCACTGCCCGGGTCTCCGAGCTCATCGCACGGGTGGACGGTCTTCGGCGAGAGGCAACGAGCGGATCCGTTCTTCACACCGGTATGTTCCACGAGCCCGAACCTCATGCCAACAATCCGCCGGTCTATGATGGCGATCCTAACGCCTGTCAAGCGTTCCTCTCCCAATGCTCGCTGGTGTTCGCTCTGCAGCCCCGGCGTTACGCAAAAGAAGAGGCCAAAGTTGCGTACGTACTTACACTTCTTTCGGGCCGTGCCCGCGAATGGGGGATTGCCGTATGGAGATCGCGGGCTTCCTGTTGTGCAACCTTCGCGGACTTCAGTCATGAGATGGCAAAACTATTTGATCGCTCAGCTCAGGGAGACGAGGCGGCGGCCCAGTTATCGCGTCTGACTCAGGGGAGGAGCTCTGTCACGGACTACGCCATCCAGTTCCAGACTTTAGCGGCGGCCTGTGGCTGGAATGAGAGCGCGCTGCGCGCCCGCTTTCTTGAGGGGTTGGATTTCGCCATTTCATACGAACTCGCGGCCATAGAGCTCCCGCAGGAATTGGATAACCTCATTAATCTCGCGCTCCGTATTGAGGGCCGTCTCAGCCGCCGCCGCAAGCAACGGCAAACTCCCGCCCCGTGGCGCCACCTAGAGTCCTCTTCAGCCAGTTCAGCCGACCGACAGCCCTCGGAGGAGCCCATGCAGTTGGGTCGTTTACGGCTTACACCACAACAGAAGCAGGAGCGTCTGTCGTCGGGGGCGTGTCTATACTGCGGCGGGGGAGGTCACTTCGCTCTTCACTGTCCGTTAAAGGGCCAGGGGCCACCAGTGAGGCGGAGCGTCCTGGTGGGCACGGTTCTTAGTGCAAGCTCTCCTGCAGCACGGACTCAGCTGCCGTTCCAACTCTCCGTCCAGAGTCAATCTCACGCTGGACTCGCCCTTGTGGATTCAGGGGCTGAGGGGAACTTCCTCGATGCTGCTTCTGCCCAACGATGGAGAATACCACTTATCCCCTTAGTTAGTCCCGTATCAGCATGGTCGTTAGCTGGCCGTCCCCTTACCACCATCACTCACATCACCCCCAAGTTAAACCTTCATATTGCTGATAGCCATAGCGAGCTGATCGAGTTGTTTATTATTGATTCCCCTAAGGCCCCTTTAATTCTGGGACACCCATGGCTGCACAAACACAATCCTCACATTGACTGGGTCAACAATTCCGTGTTAGCCTGGAGTCAGTCTTGTCACGTTTCATGTTTGGGTGCTGTTTTTCCTCCTGTCTCTGTGTCTTGTCTTCCTCAGGAGGATCCCTCGGACCTGGCCGGTGTTCCTGCGGAGTACCATGATCTTCGGGCGGTCTTCAGTAAGGCCCGGGCCACCTCGCTACCCCCGCATCGCCCCTACGACTGTGCCATTGATCTTCTCCCGGGCTCTTCTCCGCCTAAGGGTCGTTTATATTCCCTTTCGGGTCCTGAAAGAGAGGCCATGGACAAATATATACGTGAGTCACTTCAAGCTGGGCTCATCCGCCATTCCTCCTCTCCCGCTGGTGCAGGTTTTTTCTTTGTTCAGAAGAAGGACGGCTCCCTGCGCCCCTGTATTGATTACAGAGGTTTGAATGACATTACTATTAAGAACAGGTACCCCCTACCTTTAATGTCTTCTGCTTTTGAGTTATTACAGGGAGCTCGCGTCTTCACCAAGTTAGACCTGCGCAACGCCTACCACTTGGTGCGCATTCGGGAGGGGGATGAGTGGAAGACGGCGTTTAACACTCCTTCGGGACACTACGAGTACTTGGTTCTTCCGTTTGGTCTTACCAATGCTCCAGCCGTTTTCCAGGGACTCGTCAACAGCGTGTTGGGTGACATGATCAATCAATTTGTCTTCGTGTATTTGGATGATATCTTGATTTTCTCCCCTTCTCTCCAATTACACACCCAGCATGTCCGACGGGTTCTCCAGCGCTTACTAGAAAATCAGTTGTTTGTCAAGGCGGAGAAGTGCGAATTCCACGCTGAGTCAGTTACGTTCCTTGGCCACATTATTTCCACGGAGGGGATCAAGCCAGATCCCGCTAAGATTGAAGCTGTCGCCCAGTGGCCGGTCCCTGACTCCCGGAAGGCTCTGCAGCGATTCCTGGGTTTTGCCAACTTCTACCGGCGATTCATCAGAAATTTTGGTCAGATCGCTGCACCGCTCACAGCCTTAACCTCCACCAAGGTGTCCTTCAGATGGAACCGGGAGGCGCAGGTAGCCTTTGACATTTTAAAGTCCCGTTTTGTCTCTGCACCTGTTCTGTTGGTTCCAGATCCTGAGGCCCAATTCGTTGTGGAGGTTGATGCTTCGGACGTCGGGGTTGGCGCAGTTCTATCTCAGCGTTCCCTCCACGATGGGAAGCTCCACCCTTGTGCATTCTTCTCTCGTCGTCTCAGCCCTGCAGAACGTAACTACGACATCGGCAATAGAGAACTGTTGGCGGTACGATTGGCCTTGGGTGAGTGGCGTCACTGGTTGGAGGGGTCAGTGCAGCCCTTCTTGGTCTGGACGGATCACAAGAACCTGGAATACGTCCGTTCGGCCAAGAGGCTGAGCTCGCGCCAGGCCCGTTGGGCGCTCTTCTTTGCCAGGTTCAACTTCACCCTCTCGTACCGGCCGGGCTCTAAGAACACCAAACCTGATGCCCTCTCTCGTCTGTTCGATGCTCCAGGGGGGGAGGTTGCGGCCGAGGCCATCCTTCCTGAGGGGGTGGTGGTCGGGGCTCTTTCATGGGGTATCGAGCAGCGAGTTGAGGAGGCCGGTCGAGGGGTGCAGGTGCCAGGAGAGTGCCCGGCGGGCAGGTTGTCGGTGCCGGCTGCGCTGCGCTCTGAGGTCCTTGAGTGGGGTCACTCATCCAGGTTAGTCTGCCATCCAGGTATTCGGAGAACGTTGTCTGCCATCCGACAGCGTTTCTGGTGGCCTACTATGGCCGCCGATGTTAGACAGTTTGTGTTGGCCTGCCCCACATGTGCCCAAAGTAAGACGGTCAATCGTCCTTCTGATGGTCTGCTAACCCCTCTCCCTATCCCTTCCCGTCCTTGGTCACACATTGCCCTTGATTTCGTCTCTGGGCTTCCTCCCTCGAAGGGTAACACTGTGGTTCTCACGGTGGTGGATCGCTTTTCCAAAGCTGTTCATTTTATCCCCCTGCCCAAGCTGCCCTCCGCCCGGGAGACCGCCCAACTGGTGGTGGACCACGTCTTCCGTCTCCATGGATTTCCGGTGGATGTGGTTTCTGATAGGGGTCCCCAGTTCGTCTCCCGGTTCTGGAGGGAATTTTGTAGACAGATTGGGGCCTCCGCAAGTCTGTCTTCAGGGTTTCATCCCCAGACCAATGGGCAGTGTGAGCGGGCCAACCAGGATCTAGGAAGAATGCTCCGCTGTCTAGCATCCAACAATCCGAGTTCCTGGTGCCAGCAGCTCTCATGGGCAGAATACGCTCATAACACACTTCCGGTGGCCGCGTCAGGTATGTCCCCTTTTGAGTGTTCTGTTGGTTATAACCCACCTTTGTTCCCCTCACAGGAACCCGACGCAGCGGTTCCATCCGCCCTGGCTTTCGTCCAGCGCTGCCGTCGCACCTGGGAGAAAGCCAGGAGGATTCTGATCCAAACCTCTGGCCGAACCAAGACTGCAGCTGATCGTCGCCGATCCTCTCCTCCTGCCTATGTGTGTGGTCAGCGGGTTTGGCTTTCTACCAAGGATCTGCCTCTCCGGGCGCCTTCTCGTAAGCTGGCACCCAGATTCATTGGGCCATTCCGCATCACCAAGGTGGTTAGTCCGGTGGCGATCAGGCTCAAGCTCCCTCCAACTTTTGGTCGGGTTCACCCGGTATTTCATGTTTCCAGGGTCAAGCCGGTGTTCTCTTCCCCCCTTAATCCTGCTTGTAGTCGGCCCACCCCCCCGCCCCCTCGTCTTGTGGATGGATCTCCCACCTATACGGTTAAGAGATTACTCGATGAGCGGCGCCGCGGCAGGGGGTTTCAGTATCTTGTGGACTGGGAGGGGTATGGCCCAGAGGAGAGGTGCTGGGTGCCGTCCCGGGACATTCTGGACCGCTCGTTGATTGAGGACTTCCGGCGACATCGAGGTAGGGCCCTTCCTAGAGCGTCGGGTGACGCTCCTGGGAGGGGGGGTACTGTCGGGTCTCGGGGCTAATCACCTGCCTTTTTGGTGTGTGTGTGTGTGTGTGTGTGTGTGTGTGTGTTTATCACTTGTCAGCTCACCGTGTCTACCTGTTTGAGTTTTCCCCGCCCTCCTTGTTTCAGTGTTATGAACCTTAATTGCTCGCCACCTGTTTTCTATGTTCTTCTAGTTTTACACCTTTATCATTCCCTGTGTTTCTCTGCCTATTGTCAGACTGTTGTTACTCGTTTCAATAGCTCGGATCTTCTAGCTGTTCTTAGCACTCACCTTTGTCGTGTCTTGTCCTCAGGCTCCAGTGTGTTTAGCTGTTTTCTCTGCCCCCTGTTCCCCAGTGCAGAGCTCTTGGAAGCTTCAGTGTCATCCCTCCGGTCTCAGTGGTCGTACAAATAACTGTGGAACGTTACTCATCGGTTTGATTCATCTGCTTCGACTATTCTTCCAGTCACTACGAGTAATCCTGTGAACGTGACTCTTCTGATCTGCCTCCTCTGCTTTAAATAAAGCCTTGCGTAAACCCGCATCTGAATCCTGCCCATTTCTCCTGACAGCTTTGCATCACTGGAATAAATGACATTTTATAATATATACATATATAAAGCAGTTATTTGATATTGCAATATTTCACAATATTACTTTTTAAACTGTAATTCTGGTCAAATAAATGCAGCACTGTTGAGCAAACACTTGTTTCAGAAACAAACAAAAAAAAATCTTAATATCATCTTTCAAACAGATGTGAATTTCAATAAAGAACCGATAAATAGTTTAAAGATAATTAAAATATATTCATGTTTTTTATTTTTATTTCCCTGTTAAAACATAATTGAATTTTCTAAATTTTTTGCGCCCATTGCAGTCCCCTGGGGGTCTGCTGACAAACAGTTTGAATGCGCTGTATGAAAGCAATTTTATTACTCTGCGTTGGTTAAATTTGGTGTGTGTTTACATTTATGATCTTGGCAGACACTTTCTTACCAAAGCTCCGGTGAAGAAAGTGCATGTGTTGTGGTGTGATGATTGCTGGAGCTGATCGCTGGAGGAGCAATTTGAGCAGTAAGACAAAACCACAGCATGCTAATAAGAATATACTTCCAACAAAGAAGTGCAATGTTTTGTTGGTAGGATTAGAGAGTGTGCATTTTGAAAACTATATGTTTGCATCTCTGTCTCTCTCTCTCTCTCTCTCTGTGCATGTGGTTGTAGCTTTCTATATAGTCTGGAGTGATATGGGCCTGCTGCCCACTCTCAGCTCTGTGTGTGTGTGTGTGTGTGTGTCCGTTGAGGCACGGGCAGATTAGACCAGGAACTGCTGCTACAAAAGCGCTCTGTCTAGTGCTCTTTAATTCCTCTAAATTAGCACCTCGCGCCAGGAACTTTACACACTCACACACACACTGAGGCAGTGCCATGCTTTTAACTGCCTTGATAATCACAGCGTCAACTAATAGTCTTTCTCTCGCACTTTTCTTGTTCGCACACACAAACCCTCACACAGGTTTTCACTAACTCCTGGTGTCAGAGGAGTGTTTTTCCGTCCTGTGAGACGCGGCTCTCAGTTAGCGGCTAATGTGAAGCTGAGAGCACCGTACGCTCTGATGCCCTTTAATTCACTCGGCAGTGCTGAACTAACGCAAGACCTCCGTAGTCTCAAATCCTTTTAACCCTATCTATTTATCTACAGTTTACACTTTTTTGAAAAGAGATGCATTTAATGTAGATGCTGAATATCAACTAGTTTTTTGCAGGAATGTACATCATTTGTTGAGAGGGCCATTGTCCAGGGAAATATTTAGGAAACTTAAATTAGAAATCGATTAACATATACGTTTCAAAAGGTTTGGAAGAATAAACACAACAACACTGGTATGTTCAAGGATCATCATGTAGATAATTAAAGTTGCTATCAGGACTTTGTTGCTTTGTTTAACTGGCTCTTTATGTCAGTGATCTTCGGCTATACACTGACACCTGTTGGCATGGATGCTGTTTTACTAAGTGCTGCCTCTTCAGTCTCAACTTGCATTTGTTGGAATTTCATGCTGGCGTGTCTGTCCTCAATTGGCTGTTTTCTGTGTGTGGTGTTATATTGTGTTAAATATTCAGCTGGTGGAGCCTTTGCTGGGTTTGGTCATGGGTTTGATTCCCAGACGACACACAAACTGATAACAAGCATGCATTGAATGCATTGCAACTCTCTTTGGATAATACCACCTCCTAAGTAAATAAATGTATATTGCCTATTGTTGTATTGTTTGGTTTTGTAGCTTTTTTATGCTTGTATATTGTTTTATGTTCATAAAACCCTCTAGAGCATTGGAAAAACACTACATTAAGCATTTTTTTTATGTATTTTAAGCTGCAAGAAATTATTCAACATGGTGACCCCATGTACGTTTATGCATTTTGAAGATTCTTTAAACCTAAGCAACCTGCATTGCATTTGAATCATAATTGTTGAAATACACATCGTCATAAATGTAATTATGAATAAAATAACATTAAACTTGTTTCTAAGAAATATGAATAACTCACTGTGTGTGTGTGTGTGTGTGTGTTTGTGTGTGCGTGTGTGTGTGTGTGTGTGTGTGTGTGTGTGTGTGTGTGTGAAACAGGGTGCATGTAAAAATCTATTCACTAATCCCCACTGTCCTGTGCATCTGCACACAAACACACACATACACAGTGTATTATCTGGAGCGGCAGAAGGTCTGGGCATGAGTTTTGCACTGCTGGCATCACAGCCTGGGCACTGGCACTAATGCGACTGAAAGAAAGCTGGGTGTGGTGTATGTGTCTTAGTATACTAATGAGATTAAGAGAAGTGGCAAGAAAACCATTCACATTTAATATATATATATACACACACAAACACACACCGTAGACTATGCATGCATACTAATTCACTGTAATATCCCAAGTGAAACGAGAGAGACATTAAGATTAAACCAGGTAGAGTAATTGATTGTTTGGTTGAGAGACAGTAATAAAACAACACCAGTCATTCCTGTCACAGTTCAACTGATATTTGTAATATCTCACTCTCTGAAAGGGCAGATGCTCAGGTCATCTAGCAACAGCTGGCTCTCCATGCGCTGTGACCAAGTGTTGGAGAGCCTGCGTGAGTGTGTGTGGTTTCAGCAAATCATCATAAATATTCATTGTCTCAGTGAAATTTCATTGCCAAATGATTCTCACTAATGCCAAAGAATTAACTCTTCCTTACTTTTGTCCTCATGGTCTCCTCTCTAGCTCTTTTTGTATGTATAACAAAGCTTTTTATAAAATGACTAATTTATAAAATGAAACCATTTGTGTGTGTGTGTGTGTGTATGTATGCATGTATGTGTATATATATATATATTACCAAATTAATTGCATATATAGTCATAGTAAAGTATTTGCTGAGAAAAGCCTGCAGAATTGTAATTTAAGACATACAAAAAGATTGACAGACAATGTGCTACCAGAAAGTAAAACAGAAGGACACAAGACCTTCAATCTCAGTGTCTTTTTGTTTTTTCGTAATTGAAATTGAACATTCAGTTTCAGAGTTTTTATCAAATAAAGATTTTAAGTTAATGCAGGTTTTAATCTTTAGATATTTTTATCATATTTTAACCTGATTTTGGCCATAAAAATGGCAATGGAAGCAGGCATGAAGCAGCAATTTTTATTTGTATTATAAAGTTGCATACGAGTCTCTCACTTCAATCTGTCTTTCTTCAGTCCTTTCAATCTCTACATAAATCTGCCCCCCTGGATGCACACACCACAGTACTGTTGCTGTCCCGCATCCAGCGGTCCTCTTTCACACGCCAATAACCCCCCAGCATCTGCCTGAATGCCCCCAGGCTGGGCTCCGAAAGACCCCAAAGCGCCAAAGTCAACGCCCTCGAATGCTCTAGTGACCGGAACGGTGGCGTCCACCCAGGAGCCCGACCTCTTGTCCCACAGATGCTTCCAGAAACGAGGTAACAAGGCCCAACCGAGACAATGAGGATGCTCACTGGTTTGTTGATCAACCCCATGCGATGGACCAGTAGAAGGCAAGAAAATTCATACAGGCAATGGAACAACTCTCAAACTAAATGATTGTTCACAGTGGCATACAGCGGTTTGTTGGGTTTTTGTTGTTGGGTTTGAGCTGTAAGCAAAGGACAGGAGTGAGCCTGAAGAGCAGCCAGGCGTATGCCGTGACCCTGGGCGGATATCAGGCCAAACGCCACAGGCAGTGTGCTCCACTGATAAGGTCACTTTGTGGTGATCCAGTACAACTAACATGATTTGGCTTTTAAGAAATGTCCTTTGTTTGGAGTTACTTGCGGAGAGCTGGTGGTCCCAGGCCTTACCTAATCACAGACAGGCCTTGGGTTAAGATTGAACTTTACCATGAGAGTTGTGAGATGTTCAGTGAAGATTGCAGTGAAGGCCAACCTGGAAGTCAGCATTATCCTCCACAAAAACCCAATAGTATTCTTTGCCTTTGCTTTTAAATTATTGCAGAAAATTAGCACTGTGACCATCAAACTTCATGACTGTTACAAGTTTTATTCATCATGATGATCTTAACAAACACAACTTTTATTTTTTAATTGTATTACTTTTATTAAGCAACTCTTTCAGTCTTAATAAAAAAAAAATGTAGTAAGAGTAGTTTTCAAGAGCAAAATTATAAATACATATGCAATTACAAATAATGAGGCTGTGAAAGAATTAGTGTGTAGATGTGTTTTCCTGTTCAGCATTACATTTAAAATAAAAATAAAAAAAAGTCACAAGGAATGGATTTAATACTGTATAAAAAAACATGAAAATATCTTGCTTTAATACACTCTATTACTTTACATCTCATCTTTTAGACACCAGATGCTCCGGCAAAGGTTACATCAGTGCACTTCAGTAGCCATGTTATACATTTGACCAAAAACTCTGCAACAATAACAATGTCCTCATTGTTCGTGGGACATTATTTCACTAGTTGCTTACGTAATAGCACTGGAACATGGACACTGTAATGGAAAGTGACACAAACTGAAACACTAATTGAAACATTATGCCTGTGTCGAGGCGTCTTTTTTGGAAAATGTACTCCGTGGTTTATGCATGTGGTATAAGGAAACAGACGTGTTAAAATAAAGAGAGATTATTAGTCCAAATTAAAGAATGTGTGAGTGGAGAAAAACATTCAATATCTTTGTAGCTCAGCTATGAAAGAAATACGAAGAGGTTTGGGTACAAATGTTAGTCATTGGACCAACAAGATAATGCATATATTCTGAGGCCTCTAATGGTTTTATTTAAAGGTAGTTTAGTGGATGAAATTAAACCAGTTAGGCTAGAAAATGTATCTTGAGTAAAAGCAGTGAACCTTTATTTTGCATCATATTCCTTCATTGGCATATAAGAAAGTGAGAAAGTCTAGCTGTTTTTTTGTGGTCTACAGTGACGTTGGCTCATGCACGTTAAGGCTGAGGTCACGTATGTCCAAGCCACTCTGTTTCAGATTGGATTCTGTATAAAGATAGGTTATCCGGACTGAAGCGCCTTCGCTGTGGTCTGTGGCTTTGCCAGAGTCTGTGGGCTGCCGGGCAAGTCTACAGCTATCAGACCACGAGGCCTGTGGTGGTGAACTGGAGATAAACGAACCGCGCACCACACCCCTCACTACAATGACCACACACACGGCCTCAAACCTGAGCTGATGCTAGTGTAATCCTCTTTCTAAAGGTTTGTTTTAGGGCACCTTTTGAAAAATAAGATTCGCTTTTGTTAAAATGTAATTAATTCATGATTAAAAATGATGTTCTTTCTCGCGTCATTTCCTTTTCCTACAATAGCTACGTAACAGGATGTGTCCACATGTCCTGCAGTGAATTATAATTGAATTTGTGTCAGAGCTATCTTAAACCCATTTGGACTCTCTGGAAACGTCCACTTTTAGATGAGAAAATGTTAAGAGCAGCAGTCGAGGCCAAGACTCGCATTCTTGCCACTTTGTTGCTTGGGAGTAGCTGTTTTTCTTGGGTTTTCTGGCTCGCTCGCTCGCCCTCTCTCTCTCCGGCTTCCATTTCTCCTCAAAGTGAACAGCAGAAGACAGTTACAGAATACCAAGAAAAGAAGCGGCGGGGGGAAAATAATGTTTTGTCATTCAAAACTGCACTTAGAGAGCCAGATTAAAACAAGAGAGGAAGCTCATATGGCAGTTTTTCTCTGTCTTCCACCAATTAAAAAATGGTTACACATCAGGAACCAGCAGCTGAAATATATATATATATATATATATATTTTTTTTTAGTAGAACAGACATTTTAAAGCATTTTAATGTTTTATTGTACTATTCTTTTTTATGTTTTCATGATATGTTGTTATTATCATCATAATTTTTTTTTTCTGTAAACATGACATTCTGTAACCATCATATATGTATTTATTTATATATATTAGAAAATTCTTTATTGAGTTAGTTGTTGGATTGTTTATGTTTCATTTTGTGTTGTTTAGGTAATATCTAAAGCATTGTTTTACTGTAGGTGTTCCACTAATGGTATATAGTATTTGGACAGTAATATTATTATTGCTGACAACCTTCAGTTGTTATTAGGTCATTGTAACAATTATTTTATATATATAATTTAAGCATGTTGTAGTATATTAGTGTTATACAATTTAATTACATGTAGATACACCTGCCTTTTTTCACAGTGTAGTTAACATATTTAATAAATGAGCACATGCACCAACATTTTTGTGACCCCTCTTAGATATAAATATAGCCTACAGTTGAGGTCCATTCAGGTCAGGAGTACAGGTTTCTGCAGCAGCACTGAGAGTTTATTACAGCTGATGTCTTGTCTTGTGCCAGGATTTAAACCAGCATGACTCAGCTCAGCCGACGCTGCATTGCGGTCACATTAAGAGGTGCTGTGGTGAACGGGGCAGCGCTAGACTCTCATTAACTTCAGCTGTCGTTTCAGTGATGCTGAACCCGCTCCGGTCTTACTCTCGCTCGCGCTGTGTGAGCGCAATTAACGGCGAGCTCGAGTCGCTCCAAACTCGACCTGGAACGCATTATTCGATCGTTAAAAAACGAAGTTTACTGTTGGTTCTAATTGTTCCGTGTGAAATAGAGCCAACGGAGAAGGTTTCTCACAGAAGCTGCAGTGAGAAGTTCTTGTTTTCAGCTCTGTCAGACGCTCGTCGGCCACTCACTGCAATAAACTCACACACCGGGCATTTTACAGGTCCACAGAATTCGATTACGAACCGTTTGATGATCAAAGCTGAGGATTAATTATCTTCTCGGTAGCAGTGCTTGTCCATTTTCTACTTCTATTATTGCTGTAAATATTTAGACTTAGGCTATTCCTCATTTAAATCCCCAACACAGTTAAAAATCGAGAAAATAATACTGGCCTGTATTTGAGAATGTTCAAAGAGATTCACTTTCATTTTTCAGAACTGTTTGTATTTGAGCCATTTTACGTTTGAATGTCTAGAGCTATATGCAGAGTATTGTCCGACAAGCCTATGAAATAAATGTATTATTATAGAAGATTAAATTTTAAAAATAGTTTTTGTCTGAAACGCTTTATTTTATTTTAATCATATTTATTATATTAAACACACACACACACACACAAATTGCCCCGAAATTTAAGTAATTGTCCTTGGGTATAAACTTTTAAAAATACATTTAAGTACAAAATAATGGATTTATTTAGGTGATTAAATCGTTCTTTCTAATTTAATCCATTTTGCAATACGATTTTTTTTAAAAATTATGCTTAAAATTCATTAAAAGGTTGATTAATTTTGAAAATTCGTTAAATTGCTTCAGAAATCTTTAAAAACACAGTAGGCTGCTTAAGCTAAAATAACGAAATCAGTGTTGGCCAATAGCGAGGGATAAACTCAGTAAATTAATAATACGCCTTATTAATTACTAGTCTTATTAGTTATATATTATCACTCTTATAATATGCCTTATTAGTGCTAAACTAATGCAAAAGTTGTTATTTATTTTACAAAGACTTTTTGTTTGTCATTTCATAGCCTATGCACAATGAGAGCAGTGGCAAGTTGGATAAAATATTACGAAATGCGAAATTTTTATTTTGATAAATTATCAGTTTAATTTAATTTAAAGAATAATCTGTTAAAACGAAAATGAAATATATCATCAATGAAGTTGTGAGACGCTTAGGCATAGGCCTATTTAAATATTTAAATAACATTTTAACATTTTTTTAATTATTATGCCATATGAGCATATATTAGCATTTAGATATACCTATCTTATATTGTTAACAAATAACAAGAACTAAATTCTTCAACCTGTTATTTATTTAGCATTATTCATTAGCATTATCATTATTATTTCTATTGAATCTTAAATTTAATTTTTTTACACAAAAATGTTAGCTACATGTAAAAAATAAATACAATTTCTTAAATATCCTGACTGCTTGCCGTGCAAGACGAAGCTGTCTCTATCGATCACTCACTTCTTACTAATTTTATCAAAAAGACAATTTACAATAATAAATAGACCACAACGTCAAAAAAAAAAAAAAAAAAAAAAAAAATGACCCTGGTTTTATTTTAATCTTAAGTGAAACATTTAAAAAGTTGTATAGGCCAACTGGCCTACATTCCTCTGTATTAAATCGTTAGAATTTGGGGGAAATTATTTAGAAATCCACTGTATACTGTATAGTGGTTTACAGTTTACAGTTTCCTCAAATTTGCCCAAGGTCACATAAGAGCAGAAGTCTTTAGATTTTTTGAAACTGTGATTTGTGAAATTACACTGAAACTGTTCAAAATGTGTTCATCAAGATCTCAATTTCAATGTTCCTGTATTTCAATCACAATTATAAACATATCTTATATCCCTGACTCTGTGGCTTGATCGGTCAGTAGAAAATAAGTTTAACTCTAGCCTACTGCTTAAAGCACAAGTCCAATTGAAGCCTAACAGGTCTACTCTGGACCATTGCTATGAAATCCTTTCTGAGAAAAAAAGTAGGCTAAGCAACCCAATTTTATTTCAAATGAGCAGTGATCCGATGCTGCACCTGTTGGACGGTTACGACGATGCACACTATTATTTTAATGATAAGCACTTGATGTCTGTTGCGTTTCAGAAGAATCTGACGGGTGGCATGAGACACCGGCCTCGAGAGACAGTCTACACCTGTATTCGCTGCAGGTAACGATTACTGAAATCTTCCCCCGTCTTTTCTGTCTTTTAAATTAAAAAAGAACTGTCCTCTTAAAGTAGGCCTACGTATTTTCACAAAAGTGTGTAGGCCTACGATTCAACAGCGTTTGAAAACAACTTTCCATTAACCAAAACCAATTAGTAAAAGAAAAAAAAAAAAAAAAATGAAGTTATCGTACACTTATGAAGAAAAACCAATGCAACCATCTACATAACTAACAAAAGCTGTCATTATTTACGTTGTTGATTTACATATATCAAACTATACCCTGTTTGTTTAAAATGTCTTAAAGATATATAGTTGAAAATTAGACAACTGTGTTAGGGGCATCAAAAGACAATTTGGGCCGCACTAGCCGAACCTCAGTTGATTGCGTCTTGAAAATTACTGACAGAAAGTCGTCCTAAAATGACCCCCACCCCCCAACCCCACCAAACACGCGGAATAATTCGCGCATTGATCATCAGTAGACTAGAGCAGGCAAGATAGTACTCTGGTATTTCTATACTTCCAGCACTTTTGGTCGTGTTCTATTTATTTCCTTTCCCCTCCCGTCTATCCCTGTGTGTAGAGTCTGGTTCGGTCTTCAGTCATCCGCGCCACCGCTCTACTAACGCCCCGAGGCTGCAGCTGCCACACCGGCCGGCCGCGGAGCGCCACACGCTGATCAATAATTCACCAGCTCGACGCCTCCCCGACCCGTTACCCCGGAGCAGCCTCGGGTCGACTGAGGCTACCACCGATATTTAGCTACTCACGAGAGAGGAGATTTATTCTCCCGTGATTTAAATACAGCCTCAGTAAGCTTTAGCCAACAGGCATAAGATCCTTTCAGTGCGTCCACGGATTAGACCGTGTAGAGTAGATGTGCACTACTCGTATTGGTGCCTGACTGCAACGGCATTTGTGGACGCCTCTCGCGTTCTTCTGTCCGGGAACAGCGGGGGTCCCGTTATGGTGCGGACAGTCGGAGTATCGAAAGAGGGAGATGCACTCAAGGCAAACAGGAACTGACTTCAGGACATAAAGACGAAGAAAATCACTCACTGTCACGCAGAACGTCTTCGTACAAGCAGTTCTGCGTAGCTACACCGGCGCTCGCGGAGACTTTCAACCGGGCTTGTGCATTCCCCGGTCGGTGCCGACAGCGAGGCTCCATCGCTCGGCTGATGACAACAGGAGAATATATTTTAAACGGAACAGTTTAGGAACAGAGCCCGGAGACGGCGATAATCCATCGTTTCGTAAAGTGGCGGAGAAAGCTTTACTTTTACAGACGGAACAAGCTCCGGGAAACAGCCCGACTTGTTGAGTTCTTTTTTCTCTTCCGGTATCACCGGAGAAACCGACTGGTGCACCCGCTCCCTCTCCTCTTTTTTGGACGCTGAAAGTTTAAAGAAAAATGGGTCTTTGAGGAGAGCTGGCAGATTCCCCTCAACTACAATGGTACGTGCTATGAGAATCAATATCTTTCCCACTGCTTGCAGAGATCGAAGCCAGCAGATTTCAAACATCAAAGCAGAGCTATTTAAGAAATATAAAAAGCACAAAATAATTGTCGCTCAAATATAAAAATAGCCTGTACTGTCGCATCTTTTATACAACACGCAGTTATTAGCTTCTAACTGTTGTGTAGCTGTTAGGAAAACGCTTTAAAATAAGAACATAAAAAAAAATCGGTGTCTAGCAGGGAATATAATAATTATAATGTAATTATTATTAATAGTAATTATGATTATGATTCCTAGAGATACAAAAACAATATGGTCGTTATAAGTCTTTAAGATCCAAATTAACGTAATTTAAACAAATAATTCTCATTAGACTTGATTGTATTTTTTTCTATTCTTTTATTTTTTTTTTTTTTGTTTAATGATAATTTTAGCTTGATCTTGAACGTTGATATTTATTCAGATGGCATTATTTCTCCAAAAGCAACATCTAAATTGAAGTGTTCAGGTAAGGTCTAAATCCACATGCACAGTTCCACATTATAAAGCAAAACTATCTGGCCTAATTAAACTGATTTTAAAGAGATGTAAATCTATTTTTTTTTAAATTAATATAAGTTTGCAAGAGTATTTGCTTGCAGTAGATTGTCTTATAGAGGTTTTTGAGGGTTTTCTTCAGGGGTTTAGCATGTAGGCCAGTGTTGTGATGTACCTGCTACCAGTAGTTTAAATATAATTAGTAAATTAAAAGATAAATAGATGAATAAAACATCAGTCAGAAGACAACTACTGAGACGTACTATCATTGTAATGTGATGAAAGCTGGCAGCACATCTTGCCATGTCTGAATACCTCACAGGTTGATCTTTTGAGCCATGCAGGGTAGGTTATCTTAAAATATATTCAGTAAGGGATTTTTTAGCTCAAGAGGCGGTTTTCAAACAGCAAAAAAAAGAAAAAAAAGAACAGCATTATACATTTTGAACCAGTTATGCTCTATATAATGAAAGTTGAAACTATATCAAATGAATACTTGTGATCAGTTTCTCTAAACCTACAGTGTTAGACTTACACAGGTGTGTGATAGAACCTGAAATGTGTTCAGAGGAGCAACTTCACTTCCAGTTATGTGTTAGTTTAGGATTTACACGCTCTAGTAGTTTTGTCTGAATAAATATTTGCACAGCAAGCACATCAGGCTGTGTTCAGATGGAGAATTCTATGCTTTAAGTCAGACCTTAAACGTGAGCTTAACAGGCCTTTGCAGGCTGAAGGGGCTGGATCTGAATATGAAACGCCAAATTTGCCTGCATCGAGCATTTTTATATCATGACTAATCTTTCCAATGTGATGAACACCTTCTTCAGCCAAGCACACCTGTGAGATCTACGCAATAAAAGAAATGCTAACTAATTCTCCACGAGCGAGGTCAAGCACTTGAGTCAGATTAAAGCATCTGGACGGTGTGAAGTAGTATATCCTCACGGACTTAGTTATGAAGACTCGGCTCAGGCTGTGAATTCCAGAACCGTCTTTTCTAGATTGACTGGTTGTCACAATGCCAGGGTTGCCATGGATGCAGTGCCCTGCAGTGATTGGTGGATGGCTGCATGAACTTGTTTCTGGGTGTAAACTTCTTATGGGAGGACGTTTTGTGTTTGTGGCATCTGTGTTGGCACATGAGATGCTGTAATGCAAAGCCACCTACTCACTTTTATTCAGCCGATTAACAGTGATGAACATGTGCAGACGAACACCACAACCCCACTGCACACCTGCACACACAAATGCTCATGCATATGTGCTTATAAACTCCTAGCAAAAGCATGCACCTGGTGCACATGTTACAAGCACGTTATGGAGAAGACAAGCCGTGAAAGTTGAGATCAGAGGTGCTGGGTGCAAACCGGGTTTGGCGTGAGCCAGAAAACTCATGTCAAAACCCCAAACAGAGCTTTAATAATTAATAGCCTCTCGTTTGTTCCAGATTCTCTCTATCAGTCTGTCTGGCCATCTCTCTCTTTCTCCTTCTGCTATTGCCTCCGAGATGCTGGTGTGAAAAAAATCACATTTTTCCACCAGTTCTCCCCGAGGTGCTTCTGGCAGACACACAGAGAAAGGACGCTTCATCCTTTTATAGCACTCGTTCTCTCATTCCTCTTTTCTCCTCTTCTTTTTTTACTCTCTCTGTCTCTCTTTGATGCAGTTGCCATAGAGGACAGGTTTATATGCTGACTTGGCTCGGTATTGCCAGTTAGTAAATCATAATAATTAAAAAAAACAATGGTGTTAATAGTAATTGCTGTGTCATTTGGAGACAAAAAAAAAAAAGACAAAGAAAAAGGAAAATGAGTTCGACTTGTGCTGATTGTTCTCAGGCCAGCTGGTTTTTGGATGTGTGGAGGAAGGCCAGGTGTGTTGTGAGTGGGAATGTTCTGTGTAAAGTTAGCAGATACATATGTAGTCTTTGTGTTGGAGTGAACAAATAATTGCAATGCTGTGTGTGTGTGAATTACTGTATTTTTTGTTTTTTGAAATTGTGTGAAAGATGTTTTTTTGATAAGAAAAGGCTAGAAGTGCTATTACTATTGCTCATATTTTGATAATTTTCAAAACGGCTAACCCTATGCATTACACGGTAATGGTTTCAAGCTAAGAATTCTAATATTGATTTAATGAAACCTTTGGAGGTTGGAATTATTTTGAAGAGTTCTGTTGACACAATGTCAATCATTATGCTTAATACTGTGTGTAAGTAGTAACCACACATTTGTTTTTAAATTGGCAGTAATCAAGTCACTCTATCTCAGTGTAGTTTGTTGGTTAAACATAATTTTATTCAGGAAAAAAAAAAAGTTACTTGTTATGTCAGTGTTTTTTGGGTCCAAGAACCATTGGCAGCAAACAACTTAAAGGGATAGTTTACCCAAAAATATAAAATTAACAAAAATCCTTATAAAAAAGCTTTTTTTTGTCAATACAGTGGAAGTCAGTGAGCTCTAATGTTGTTTACCAGTTTTAAATAACAGCAAATTTATTTTTAGTTTCAATGTCTCAAAAATTGACCACCCAACTGCATGGATACTAATCCCTTACATTTTCTTATGTTATTTTTCAAATAACATTGGCTCAACCAATGACATGAGCTTGGGTCCGGGACCACCAGTTTGCGCGAACAATAGTCAATGAGGGTTTGGAAGTGGTTTGAAACAGTCATTAATTTTGCAGTGCTGTATGGCGCTGAAATTACACACTTCACTCTTAAACTCCAAACCACAAAGTGTGTGTCCGTGTGTGTGTGCGTGTGTGTGTGTGAGAGAGAAAAACTTCAGAAATCAGGAACTTAACCACTTAAACATTCCACTAAACCACAAATGTATTGCCATATGCCTCCTACCCATATACACCTCTCTCTCTCTTCCCCCATAAGGACCTATGGAGGAACCCCTTCAATTAAACATTTTAAACAAAGAGCTCTATTTATCGGCGAGAGTGAGGAAACTTGTCGTAATTAACACATTTACATACATCTCCATTGACTCCAATTAGGTCAGAGGCTCCCAGAGCTGCTTTGAAATGTCCCTCTTTTCTCTGTGTGTTTCGCCTCTAAAATGTTAATTAAGAAGAGGCTTGAGATTCTGGCTGAGGGCTGGCCATATGGACCCTGCATATGCTCCTTATGCATACAGCCCATATATAATTAATAGCTCACTGCAGAAAAATAGGAGCTTTTGGAGGCAAAGATGAGTATGAAGGTTCCTCCTTTCGAAATAAGGATAATAGTGAAATTCTGAGTTCCTCCAGGCGCCAACGTAGACTTCTGTTCTCCATCTGTGGACAAGACAAATGAACGGATGATCTCAGCCCTGAGAAATACGGTCGAGTTGAGTTTGTTCAGCTGGATTGTGTGGCCTGGCCTCGCTTACGGCTTTAATTTGCTGGTTTATCTTAGGGGTTGAGAATCGAGTCAATTAAATTAAGACAAATCGAATGAGTCAGTGGAAGGTTTTCCATTTTCTGCTTCGGTTCAGAGTGATGGGAGCCATCGGAAAGAGCGCAAGGTGAAATCTGGTTAGCTGATTTCCTGGAACATGAGAGTAATCAATACCTTGAAACTAAACAAAAGTAAACACTTGAGTCAATCAATACCTAAAATCCGTTTAAAGAAATCCAACCGAGCAGCATTCAGAGTCTGTCAGTTATTTTGACATTTGTGCAAGTGCTTTCAACCTTCCAATTGGGTCACTCTTTGCTAGATGTTTGGGCTTTTGGTTAATGTTCTTTAAATGACAGTCAGGTTTATTTAAAAACAGCTGGAGAGCTTCACCAAACATCAGTTAAGGGCTCTCCTGCTTACTGCTATTTGCTGCCCCATGCATGAAATGCTCCTTCCCACAGCTTTCACTCTTTAGCTTTTCTTTCTCAGAACAGCGAGAGCCTTGAACTTGTATAAGCAACGTGTGCTTTTTAACGTGTGCTTTTTAATCGTTCTCTTTAATTATGAAAATGCATGTTTATGTTCTAATAAACCCAATCAGCAATTGTTTCCTGCTTGAATGAGATTTTTGCGCACCGTAGCTAAGATCCTATAAAAGTGAGGGAAAACTGGGAAGGCTAATGTTACATTGGGAGGATATGAATAGGCTTTGTTATTCACCACAGCCCGAACCTGGTGCCAATGCCTGGGTCTTATTATGAGCAAACTGTGTGTGCGCGTATGTGCTGGAATGGATGTTGAAATGTATTTATGCACTCAAACGTTTATTTGTGGTTAAAGATTATATTGTTCATATTTGAATATTGTTAGTGTGTGTGGTGAATGGTTGTTGAATCAGATCCTGGTTGGCTCACTACATACCTGGTGTGGTTTGTAAAATTTTGACTTTTACTCTTTCAAATGGTTCTTTTTGCTTTTCTCTTCTTTTTAATATAGATGTAGGTTTGCATCACCTTAAATCGTAAAGAATTGTTCTTGCATCTACAGTAAATGTCCTTCCATCGAGCCATGCATTCCATTCAAAACGTGTAACTTTAAAGTTGATGTTGTTTTAAGGATTTAATTTTTTCTTAATAATGTTGTTGTTGTTGTTGTTTTACAGTTGCTGTGTACTACTGCAGCTTTTGAGTCCAAGGCAATGTTCCTATAAAAGACAATAAAGTAAAACTTAAACTTAAAAATTTAAACAAAAGATCATTCAGAAAATCCTGCAATCAAACGATTATTATATACACATATAATCATTTATCAGTACTCTTATTGCTAAGTGATTCAAAAGCAAACTTTTTTTGTGTGTGTCTTATCTAATGCATTAAAGTGCAGTGTTGCCTGAAAGCTTGTAGAATTTGAGCTAAAATCGGAGTACCATCAAAAGTAAATTCAGTGCAGACTAAATCTGTGTTGAATGAGAGTGTAGTCGAATATTAATATGGATATTACTTTATATGTAATTAAAATTATTATACATACTTTGAGCTTGTTTTTATGCTATTTATTATTAAATGTTCATGCTTTACAATGTATAGTAATTTCAGAAGTGAATATGTTTTTTTTCTGTTTTTTTTTTTTTTTTTTCATGTTGTAAATTAAACAAATAATTATTGGAGTACATTTTACTAGAAAACACAATTTCCACCATTTACATTTCTAATTTAATTAAATATGTTTCTTACCATTTATTTGTGAAATTTTCTAGCAATTTATGAGACAAAATTGTTTCAAAGTAAATCCTTTACACTGTACATAGGATAAAGTTGCCTGTAGCCACTGATTTAGAGTCAGTGTTTGCTTCTTTTTTAAAAAACAAAAAAACAACAAAAAACCTTTGGAGCTGGGATGAGGAAACTGTTTCTCAACCAGCAGTTACTCTGGAGTATCCAAATGAACAGAACACATATGCACATCATGCATGACTGGGGAAGGAATAACAGAGGAAGGTTAAGCTTTCTGCAGCTCTATGAATGCTCCGCCTATGTGCTGTCTGTTAGACTTTCTACTTGACATACTGGTTTATTCACGCATTGAACACAAATAGAACATGGAGAAACAAAAAGAGTTAGAGGCCATGTGATTGACTGAGGTATGTTCCACTAAAGTCTTATGTTTCAGGCTTTGTGATGCAGCTCTTGGTAAGACTTTGTATGACCCTATGACTAAATTTGCTTTATCTGTTTTGTGTTGGATTACAGGCCACAGAATCGTATCTGGTGCATGAAGGTCCCCATCGAGCTTCTGGCATCTCAGAGTGTTTCCTAGTGCCTGAATCCTACAGGGTACCAGCCATTTTCCTCTTTACCTCCGTGTTATTGTTGTTTGTTTTATTTGTTTCTGTATTTTTCTGAGTGTAACATGACAAACTGAACTTTGATTTCTTTCTCATGGCTGATGTAATGAATCTGCTTTCAGGCCAGACAGAGTTGGACTTCAGATTGAGATAAGATGAGCTGTAATCGGTTAAACAAACTATCAAACTCTAATGGAGCAGAGATGTAACCTATAATGCTTTTGATTCATTATGTGTGTCGTATCCTGTGTGGTAAAGCTTTTTTTTGAGAGAACAGTGTGTACATGTGCATCATAAATCTCATCGCCCGTTTATAATCTCGTACGCTGTGTTTACATGGTCATATGGTAAGATGGTGGTTTGTGTTGAGAGGAATGCAGAGTTTATGTGGAGAAGCAGCTGCAGGAGATATCTACATAAAATATCATCAGGATTATTTAACTGCCAGCCACAAGGGAATGGTAAAAAGCAAAGTGTGTGTGTTTGTGTTGGGTTGAAACCACACACATGCACTATATCTCTTGCATATGGTTCTCTTATGTGAGTTTTAATGGAAGTCTTAGCTGCTGCAGCCACAACTCAACTGTGGGTCTGCTTAACAAAGAACAGGGTGTGTGTGCGCGTGTGTGTGCATGTATTTGTATGTGTGTGTGAAAGTATGTGTGCGCTGAAAGCTGAATTGTTTTTTTTTTTTCATTCAACTCATGCTATTTTGTGGAGTAATGGCTGCATGATATATGTGTGTGAAGCAAGAATACTGTGGTTTTGGATTTGTGCTTTTCAATATAGAAATGCCAACCTGTGAGCCTTTTTCTCTGACTGACTCTCCATGGTCTGTTTTCCCAGATGTTGATTAAACTTTGTGCTGGATTATGCCTGTAGTCCTGGATTAAATTGTGCCATATTAGTAAATCTCTTTTGAGGTGTTGGTTTAAGTGGTCTGTGAAAAGCAGCCCTAATAAAAGTGCAGGCTAATCTGCCTCTTAAAGTTTGACAGCAGTGGCACAGCAGAGTTGCACGGCTGGAGAAGGTGCAAGACAAGCATAGTTGAGCGTGCCGCTAGCCAGCCTGGGCGCTGTGGTTTGCCACAAAACAGATGTGGGTTTAGGAGACCACCCTGCAATACTGTGATGCAGGACTGGAGCCTATAGATGAGTCATAGAATAAGAGAGAGGGGGAGAGAGGGCTCACTTGCCTTCCATTGACTGATCGAAATACAGATTGCATGGGGGGAAAGTATTGCAAACCAAATGCAGTCAGTCCTGATGACATTGAACTACACTTTCATATTTGATTGGATTTGCACTGAATCCCAAGGCTTAATGACTTGAATGAATTTTACACCATATTTACTCAAACTTTACTAGAAAAAAAAAAAAAATTATATATATATATATATATATTGCATTTAGCATTTGAAGTTGAAATAAGGGGAAAATACTCAAAACTGACCTGGAAATATTGATCTGTAATTCATTTTAACATGTGCCAAAAGTAAATTAACTGTATTGCATGCTTTGGAAACTAGTGTGCAGTTATGGCAATGCTTTATCTCACTAGTTTAAAAAAAACTGTGGCCTTAAATGCTATGGATGTATTCTATAAACCCAAGTTTTGTGCATTTCACCTTTTCTGTCACTAGTTGAATGTAAGTCTTTGCAAGTTGGAGAGAATTTGTTTTTTTTGTGAAATAGGAAAAGGGTGAAGGGGGAGAACAAGTAGGAGAGAAAAGTTTTTTTCCTTCCTAAAGTTTGAGCTTTCACTTTCTGCCTTCGAGGCGGGGTTAGCGGCGAGAGCAGCATGGAGTAGGCGCAAGGGGGACGGCGTGCTATTGCAATGCAGCGAACTTCCACTCAACTTCAAAACGCGTTTCATTTCCCGCCTCTGAGATAATTATGTACTCTCCGTACTGCCTGACACAGGTAAAATGCCTTCATTTAATTAATCAGTCGTGGCTGTGTGTGCGGATGCTGCATTATAGAACCGATGCCCTGTCTTGTCTTCTCTGTTGCTGCTTAATAAATGCATCACAGGTTACGCTTTGCACTTCTGAGAACATTATTTTCGGCCGCGCGTTTATTTCCAGCTTCCAGCTCGCGCGCGTTATCGTTCCGGAACTCTTCTCGCGCATTTCGTTGCACATGGGATCGAAGAGAAAATGGCGCTTCTCCCAAATCTATTTTATATAAAAGGAGATGGGTTTGCCCGGAGAGGAAGCTCTTCTGACTAAGTAAACGGTTTGAATTTTCGATGTCAAACTATAAAACCTTATTGTAGAAAAATGAATTTAGTTGTATTCCCAAGCTGTTATGAATTGTGATGAACTGCGTGAATGTCTCGCACTCGAGTTCAGAGACATGAAGTGACACTGATCTGCCTGTCCTGACTGAGAAATGTTGCCAAAATATGTTACATGTGCATTTCAGAGATGCGTTTTGTTCTCCTGTAGTAGTTAAGTAGCCTATGCTTATTTTATTGTAGATAAATGGACGGAGTTTATTTCTGAGGTGAGAGAATTTTTTTTTTTACGTTATTCAGTAAGTTGTATTCAGCTTAAAATGTGCTATTCAATTATATATATATATATATAATTCATTCATAATTTCTGAACTTTTTTTTCTTCATAGTCTTACCATACGCACGCTGGCCTATAGGACATTTTTATGCATAAATATATTGTTTGTGCAACACATTACAAATATCAACATAGGAGTAATACAAGTGGGCTACTTTCAAGATTACAATTAAATTATTCCCTTGAAAAGTTTCATGACAGCAGGCTGTTATAGGCCGAGGTTTAATCCGCTGACTAAATTTACGGTCACCAATCTTTGAAAGACATTTTTCTTTTAAACTGTCTATGTACTTGGCAAAAAGCCTTTACTCGCTTTCATTTTTGGCCACTTATATAATGCTTAAAAATATTAAGCAGTGTTTAAGCTGTTAGTAGTCATGTAGCCTGTTTGAACACAGATGTACGTTTTGGAATGTATAGACAATGTATCCTAATATATAGCCTTTATCTCTGACGGCCTACAATTGAAGCCTTTTTGCACAAGGAGTAGGGCGTCAGACCAATTTTTTTTATTTATTTTTTTTTAGAAGCAAACTTTTTCAAAGATGCGTTTATTTAAAAATTGCATTTGCAGTCGTGTGCCGTCCATGCGCGCAGGACTTGTCTGTGCTTCATGCCGCATGCGGGAGTCGTCTCGGAGAGCCTCCCTCGCGCTGTTTGGCCCGCTTTTGTGGCAGTCGCTCTTTCTGACTGTTAAATATTACTTGTAGCAGACATTCGACAGGTCTTTAAAATAACTTTCCTTTGGGGTATTAGTAAGTAATTGAATTCTCAATAGCTGATGTCCTATAGGCATATATATTTATGCTGCCTCTTTTTGAATTATTTCTTTCCTTCTTAATTTTTAGACGATTTTGGTCTTGGCTTCTATTTCTTGGCTGCAAATAGGCCTTTCTTTTCCCCCCACACTGCAGACTGGGTCATGCCAAACTGTCTCTGAATCCAGTATAATGTGTCTAAAAGAAATCTCGTCTTCTCTCATTTTGCATTGACAGCTCTTGTTTTGTGTCATATAATTTTTTTATTGTAAATTATGTTTTTGCTTTTAAAGCAAAGACGAGCTCTAGGTCTTTTCCCCCCAATGTAAAGTAGGCCGAAATGGCAAGCATTTGTATAGTGCCTGCAAGCAGTATGTCTAGGCTATTATTTTTAAAAGAGACACACATTCATCAAAGGATAGTCCTATGTGTGCATTTTTATTTAATAAAACTAAAGAAAATTAAAAGTGTAGCCTATTTGCAGTCCTTTTCCAGGGCTGCATCTTGTGGCCTAGTCAGTGCACTCGTTCAGTAGTGCGCATTCAAGTCTATTTCTTATTAGGCTATACCTATTCTTGTTTTAATGTATTATAGTTTTATGCTGTCATAAACTATTAGTAAAGGTTTTGTAGTGTTTCTGTATTCGTCAGTTCATTAGTTTGTATATTTCAGTTGCCTGTTTGCTTTGCAGTGTTCAGTCGGCCTAAAGGTCAATTGGTGGTGATCCAGTTAGCAGTGAAGAGTAAACAGTAGGGTCAGTGGCTAATAATGTCCTAGATAAAAGGATACAACTTTTATAAATGCAGTTTTAAATACATTGCAAGTTCTTGAAAAATATTTTTATTGTTATTATTATTCATGCTGGTACAACCATTTTGAAATAAACCTTTCAAATATATTTCAAAGTAAAAAAAATATTTAATAGGCCTACACTATAGGCTGCAAATATTTAAAGTAACACTGTTTGAACTGTTGCTCATTCATCAAAAGGTCATATTATGTTTTTTTCCTTCTAAATATGTTCTCTGTTGTATGGCTTTGTTGTCAAAAATATCACACCTCACTGACTTATTTGGCAAACAAGAGTTTTGAAATATATATAAACAAAATTGCCTAGTTGCAAAATTTCTATATATATATTTTTTTATGGTATTCAAGTTTATTTTCTTTCTACTTTTAGCCTCAGAAAAAGGCCTCTAAATGACTTTCAGAAATGTATTCTTCATATATTTTGTAGGCCCAAGTAGGCTGCTATTTTGGTATAATTTGCATATGTGGTAATTATTTTTTTCATTGTGAATCCGTTTGTTTGATAAAGTATTTTGTCTCAAGAGTTGATCATTGATACATCTGTATTGTTTTGTAATTATGACGTATAGATGTCTTTTTATTTATTTTTGAATGTAACAGGGTGTACATGTGAGCAATAAAGGCCAAGGCTTACGAGTGAAACTTCATCACACTGATTTACTGCGTCCTCGTATTAAATCTTTCAGCTCGTGTTGGCATTAGCTCGACTGTGACTTTGATCGCAGTGATAAAAGACTCTTCAAACCTGCACTCGCGCCACGTAGTGCGTGTGTTAAAGGAATCCCTCCTTTGTCTCTTGTGGCTTTAGATGCGATTCAGATTGCAGGCTGAATAAATCCTGCGGCAGGCCATGTTTATGTGGAATGAAAACTTGGGTGAGGTTTGGCGGTTTATGGGACGTTTGTGTGCCTTCAGAGAAGATGGAGACCGGGGGAGAGGGGAGGGCGCGCGCGTTCGTGTCTGCGTGCGTGTGCGCGATGTGTCCGCGCAGCCGATGGAATCCTCTCCAGCTGCGCGGATGTCCTCGATCCCCCGAGATCCCTCTCTAACTCTTGTCCGGAGGTTTGTTTAGTCGTCTGTCTTATTTAATTACGTTTAATTATTTAAATAAACGAGGAGGCATAAGGCGCGGCAACAAATGTAAACAATAACTAATGAATTATTAACGTTGATAAAAGGTTTTCTGGAATGGACCGAACAGGTGGGGGATCTCCAGCTTCTACGTAATGGAAGTTAAGCACGAGTTGCCAAATGTGCCGTGGTGCGAATGTCGTTTGGAGAGTCTGAAGGCCTTGAACGTATCTCAGGACAAGTGGTTAGCATTAATAATGTATTTTTTTTTCTTTTCTTTTATTTTTTTCAGCAAGGGTGGATCTCAGGACATTGCGGGTTTAATGGTATTTCCTAAACTTTAGCAAGTATACTTTAATATGTGTATTCACATTTAGGCCTATGTTCTTTTATTTTCAGATATAACAGGAGGTCTTGTGGCTGAAGACAGATATGTATTATTATGGGGATCCGGGGCATTATCATCTGAATAAGCAATAGTGTTGCTTAAAATATGATAAAAAATATATATATATATAATAATGAGAAAACATTTATTTGGATTATTAAAATATTCTTCATGCCAAGTAAAAAGAAATTGTTCTTTTAAAAACAATTCACTGAAAGGTTCTTTGAGGAACCCAAAATAGTCCTTCCATGGCATCAATGTGGAAACCCTCTTTTAAAACCTTTTTTTTTTTCTTCGTGTGTGTAGGTTTAGGTATTGCCAAATAATGGAAATATTTTTGCATATTACTGACAGAGCAAATGAGAACTAGGCTTAATACATTTAGAAAAAAAAGTGTTAAAACCAGTCAGTCATGTTAACTTGCACCATCACAAATTTTTATTTTGCTTGTTTTTCCCACCACAGCTCAGACTAACAGAATGTTAATTAATCTTGATATCTAATGTATCTTCCATTCTTAGTTTTTTCATCATTTGTTGGGCTCAGATTAGCAATGAGAACCCACTGCTTGAGCAATTTGAATTTGACCAAACAGAGAATTATTCTCACATTTGTTTTCAGATAAGCCTGGTTCACCTGGATAGTGCTGCTTTTAGCAGGCCTCACTTTTCACTCTTGATAGATCTTGCAGCTTTCATAAACAGATACATTTTAACAGTCATGACAAATGCTATTTTTCTGCATTGTCTACCTATTGAATTTCCTCTTCCAATAAGGGTCCTTTTAAGAATTTTGCTCTGGAAGACACTGCATCAAACATGCGCATTAACTACTCTTTTCTCCAGTTGTCTTGTTCTGCCTGGCAGGGAAATGGGTGAAACGAGAAGCTTTAAAATGGGAAAGAGTGTGTGGGAAATGTAGAATATACTTTCAGAAAGCAGGAGAGAACAGGTTGGGACCAAGACAGCAGCCCTGGGGAATACCATTCGATCTCCATTATAGGTCGTTTCTATATGCAAAATATATTACAAAAACAATGTCTATAAAATGTCTTACTCAATAAAATGCATGACTGTGAATGTTTGTGCGCCCCTAGGCTAATTCCTTAACGTGCTCGCCATTCAGCTGAACGTGTTTTTGATTCCACTGAAGCAAATAAATCATCAGATGTACTGATCAAGCCACAGCGTCACATAAAGAAACCAAACCAGAGCATCTGTGTGAACATCTCCAACATTGAGAGTTAACGTGAAGTTAACTCTGTTCAGGTGTCTAGTTTCTATCAGAGGATGGTGCAAATTGTTAACGGCTTCAGATTCCTCATGAATGAATCATTTTAAAAAGGTGCAGTGGTGTTACTCCCTCATGGCCCAGCATGACCCTGCTGCAGTACTGCTGGCATAACTGTTTGATGTATTTAAGTTTCTGGCAGACACAGCCTTAACAAAGAGTCTTAGAAATTACATGTGCTGTATTTTAGCTGGCAGCTAAAGACGCAGCTCAAGTGCTACAATGAAACCTCAGGTTCTAGAAAAAAAACTAACATGTCAGCTTTTAAAGCAGAATAAGTGTTACGCTCTTAAAAAAGGTTCTGTATTAGCATCAAGCGGCAACCTCCCGCTCTCTGGTGAAGCCAACAAGGAAGTGAATAAAACTGAAATTCATTGACTGGCCACTAGAGGCTCCAAAAGAAAGTCAAATCCGCTTGGACTCCCCATGTTAAAAAGCCCAAATTTACAGCAGAAAAAAAAAGTTTACAGCCTTTTGGTCTATGCAGCTAATTTTTCCCTTCATGACAACTGTGAGGGGAGATATTTTTTATAACTCATCAGTTTAAATTATATTAAGCCTTAATGTTCTGCATAATTAAGGGCGTGGCCACTTGATTGACAGGTGGATTGCCGCTGCTGACACCGCTGTCGAGCTCGGTGTGCGTGGCTTCAGCAACCAGCTCCTGCATTTTTGCTCATTTTTGATGATCCGGGAGTAACGCATGCCAACGCGCTGCCAAGATGGCGACAGCCCACTAATAGTTATCCATCTTTCTTATTAACGTGCACATTTGTTCTGTAGTCATCGTGGATGCACATACTGAATGCACACACAAAGTCAAACACATTTTACTCAGTATGTTCACATAATCACTAAGCACAACTATGTACCAATGGCGTCTTTCAGAGCAGTGACCACCATAGACAGTAAAAGAAATGGACACAGCGACCCCATTGGAACTCAATTGAGACAAGTGAAGCCCATTTTTAGCGTTTTTTAGCACTTCCGTTTCTGACGCGCAGACTCACACTAAACTTGACGACGTCAGCAACCTGTCTGACAGATGTAAATCTTCTAGTAGCTGTGTGTGCAAACTGCCATCGTTAATCTTGCAGAGACGGCGAGCTTGAGCTGGGAGTTCTTTGGCGTGAGTGAGCAGGAGTAAGTATTCTGATTAATTATTTTGTATAGTATTTTAAAATGTAACGCCAGTACGCCATATTAGGTTAATTGCCTGCGAGCTTCTCCTCCTGTCTGTACGGTAATGCGACAGAGAGACGAGTGGTTATGACGCAATCGTTAGCCTATTTTTTACAAAAACTGTTTATACGGGGCCATAATGTAACATAGAAGGTAATGGAGCCCTTTATACATTGTCGTGCATCTTTAGAAATAAATAATGGCGAAACGGAGTCTTTAAATGCCTCAGATGTAAAGTTATTCGCTGTCAAAGTGACGCCAAAATGAATGGGAGTCAATGGGATGCTAACGCAAGTGAAGTTCTGCTAAAAGATGGCAGCCCCCACCCGACTTCAACTTCCGGTCGAGTTCCTTGCCGCCTGGTGACCACACTTTTGAATTTGTCTCCTCTCTTTTTGCTCATTTAAAGAGAACTGACATTTTGGCCCAGTGCTGTTGTAATTCACTAATGTGTGTCTTTCATTAGCCAGAAATAACCAACTTCCACTGAAAGGTCACGGTCATATTGAGGCAAGAACAAGCATATGTTATTTTGCTTTTATGCTAGGTCAAGCCTTTTCTTTATAGTTCATAATTTAACTTTAGCGTGAGTAAACATCCTTTGAATCCAGGTTCTAAAAAAATGGTTTGACTGGCTCAGACATAGAATGAATAAAGGCACTATTTTTATTTTTTATAAAAAAATGTAGTATTCCTTTTAATATAAAATCTTTAATAATTTGTATTCCATTTATTCCATTTTATTTTGTTTCTTTTAATTTTCACTTTATTTGTTTTTTAAATTCATTTTTATTCCATTTTCTTATTTTATTCCATTTAATTTAATAATGTTTTTTTGTTTTGTTAAACTTTTTATTCCTATTTAATATTATATTGTTTACTTGCTTTTATTCTATTCTATTCTATACTTCCAGTGTTTTCAGGAAGCTCCTCAGTAATATTTATATCGAAGTGTGAGTCTTTATGATTGCAACTAACCACATAATGAGAAAGGAAAGCCTAAGAGCTACAAAAGGGCTTTGTAAAGGGCTTTCAGACGAAGACGACGTGTGTGAGTGGGTTTGATGAGCCCGTGGCTCTCAGTATAGGTGATAAATGGAGGGTTTAGAGCAAGTGTTTATAGTAGGGACAGTAGCTGAAGAGGCCTGCTGCACTGATGGGCCTAAAACACTCAAGGTCGATTATTTCTGTCCTACAAGCTGTGTGTGTCTGTGTGTTGGTTTGTGACGGGTGTATTCAGTAGGTTTGGGGTCAGTTGGCATCTATGACCACAGCTCTGCCACTCTTGTTATATTTTGAGTATAGCGGTCTTTGCTGAAAACTGTATTGAGTATGCAGAATCCAATAAAGTACCTTTATTGTTTTTAACATTGTGTGCATCTACAAAACTCGCATGGACGTGAATTCCTTGCACTGTTGCTGTGGCTTTCAGTTGCTCCCTATATTGTTGTTTGGCCTTTGGAATGGATCATGTGGGAGCAGTGCACTGGTGCTGCACACAGGCCGGGGAAAACCTGACAACAAACCTTAACATCACATTACTTAAAACTGCTGAAAAAGATTAAATGTTTTTTGTGTTTTTTAACTGTGTGTAACTATGCAGCATAACATTCAATGCACAGATATTCCCAAAGTCATGCAGAATTTTGCATTACTTTGCTATGAACGCTAGGCTGTGATTCCCATGAGCACTGCGATCTTGGGAAAAATAGAGCAATTAGTCTTTTCTGTCATTTATGCAAACATTCCAGTGGGGGGACTGTTGACACACATGCTCCGGGCTCTTGCCGTTTCGAGGCACTCGATGTGGTATCGCAAGATGTATGAATTGATTACGGTCTGTCAATCCATAAACAAACAAACAAAATAGTATTTTACACTACGATTGTTTTATTTGCACAGATGTTTATTTTATTCATGTCTACAGGTCATTTGACATGTCTAATAAAATGCCTGGCTTTGTTCCAAAATTTGAGCTCCCTTACTACCTACATAGGCTGCTAACTGAAATGTAGTCTCATGAGTGAGTGATTTGGGTTTCACTACATAGGCCGCAACATGTATGCTTCATACAAACAGCACTCTTTGTGAAAAAATGCGTTTCCATAAGAATTTAGCGTTAGTGTGTTGAAAAATAGTTTTTTTTTTATTATTAAACAAAGTGTTTATTTCATTGAACTTGTTGCACTGCATTTTTGGTTCTGTTAAAGAAATACACTATAGCATTCCAAAGTCAGTAAGGATTTATGTTTTTGAAAGAAGTCTATTTTGCACACCAAGGCTGGATTTAATTCATCAAAAATATAGTGAAAACACTAATACTGTCCCTTCTGATCAATTTAATGCACCCTTAATTTCTTAAAAAAATTAAAGAATGGTAAAAGCCCAAAATCTAAAATCCTGTCTACATAGGTCTCTTGCTAGGGTTTGTAACAGAGCCTCTATCACCTCATGCTTTCATGCATTCACAACAGTGGCTCATTAATAGCAAATATTTCTTGTCAACACATTTTTTACAGTGGTCAGCGTGTGTGGTGCTGCTAGCATATGTTGTCTGACCAAGTTTTGTCTTGTAATCTGGCTCTGGTCTATTAGCAATGAATTGATTGTGATATATAATCTGAACGGACTATTATTTATGATGCTTATCATCGAAATTGCCCGTAATGGCAGATAATTATGGCCAGATGTGGTCAATCTGAGATTAACTTTTAAAGTCAACGCACATTACAGTAAACCATCGCAGATGTGTAATATGCACACACGTCCTCCCCCTTAAACTAAGCATCATGTTTGTGGAATGCAAGAACATGTGCAACTCCTAACCTCAAATGAAATACATTACCCCTTCTAAACACACATATGCACACACATACAGCTCTCTCAATTACTAATTAATTCTCATCATCAGCGTTTATACAGTAGCCTACTTAAATTATTTAATTTAGTCATTTTTGTTTAAATTGACTAGTTTTCGTTTTTTCACTACTTCTATGTTGTCTCTCATATTTTTCACTCATTATTGCATTGTTGCCATGCTTTCTAAGGCTAAAAAGCATTGCTTTTACTTTTGCTTATATGGCAGTGTCACCGTCACTCTGTGGATTTAGGGAGGAATGTGGTGAAACAGGAGGAATGGTGGATCTTGATTTGAGAGAGCGATAGCGGTTTTTAAACGAGTTCAGGGAGGGACGGTGGTTTTTATTGACTTGCGGTGACGGTGATGTTTATTGACTTGCGGACCGTTGAAGAAGAATGGATGGCAGCGGTCCAGGGATGGAGAGAGATGCAGCACATTTGTACAGTTTGTGCACATACAACTAATCAAGCTTTGTAATTTAAACAGGCATGAGACCAGGGTGAATGTTAAATAAGTTAAATAAGCAGTCTCCCGTAATCCCCCTTTGTTAAAGAGATGTTTGTTTTGTTGTGGGGTGTTATAAATGGGTGCAGCAGAAGTGGTGACTGTTTTTTTTTAAACTTGTTCTGTTCCGAAGCCTAAGGAGTTGTCTATTTAGCCAGTATTTTCAGGCATCAAAAACTTCCAAGAAACTGTACCTACATTTGGTGAAATTAAGGCAACAGTGACCACATCTTTAAAACATTTTGTTAATTAATTCAATACAAAAATATTGATAATTTAGTTGTTTTAATCATTTGTTTTCTGTGCATTTTTATGTATATCAGTGTTGCACCATTAGCGTAGTGATATGCAAATGTACAACATTGTCGAAATCTTTTGTGAGTCACATTTGAGAGTTCTTTTATATGTAGAGCATTCCAAATCAGAGAATGAGGATGGTGCCTTAGAAGGGAGCTCCCTATGTAGACAGCGAGGCTGTTTTTTTTTCTCACTGTGTGCATATTCATAAATCTCATTTGCTGTGCAGTTCTCAGACATACTGAGATGTGTGGAGACGCCTCTTGGCAACTGAACAAAATTTCTGTCAGAGTCTCTAAATGAATGCCAAAATGTGCATACACAAAGTACAATTGCATTTGATTTCCACAGTTTGCAAATGATGCGCAGCTGTTTATTTTCTTCTTTCTTGTTCCCTTTGGAGGTAGAGGATTCATGATTCGTCAAAGCACAGTGTCAGCACAGCAGGCAAATCTCTGCAGGCAACTCGAACCAGATTTGTTGGTAAACTACTACACGTTGTGCCAATTAAAATGATGAATTGTGATATCTGTTTATGTAAGTGATCTAATCAAAGCACATCTATAAACAAATGACTACTGTCAGTCTTATTGCCCATCTAAACTCATAAAACAAAAGAGCAATTAACAAAATTGGAAAGAACTGCATTTCTTTCAAATGTTGTAGGTAGTGCAATTCAAATTTTAAAATGCTGGTACAGTATATGGCATTTTAAAGGTTCAGGGGGCTATTTCTGTGCCACAAGCATTCTGTTTGTTTAAGTGGCCGGAGACTGACCCAACATCGACTCAACCAGTGGAGTGCCACAGTTAATAATGTTATTTTATATTTTTAACAATAACTTGAACCCTTTAGAGACAGACCAAACGTGAGTTACAAGGTTGTAAATCATGCTTTTGTTAAACCCATCAGCCTGCATTATTTTAATTGATTGTTTAGAATAATCACATTTAACAGCGAAAGTCTTGATGAAAACTACATTACCCATGATTCCCCAGAAAAACCTCTACCAATCAGAGAACTGTGACAAGTCAAACAACTTAATAACAAACAATATATTGTTTCTAAATCAATCAACATCTTATCAATAATTTTATATTTCTCCATTGTTTTTAATTGGATTATGGGGATTGTATTTTTTCTTTCTTTTTTTTTAAATAAACATTTGTAAGGTTGTAATTCACCTTGTAGGAGTTTAGTTCCCCTGCTAGTTAGATTCTTCTCCAAATAAAGGTGATTTAAAATCTCAATGGAAAAAATGAATGGGGAAAATCCTGGCATAACCAATGCATAAATTGTAGGCGGGACTACTTGTTTGTTTGACCAATTGCACACAGAGGGAAAGTTAAGGAAACCTGTTTGAAAACAGCCATTACTGTTGCAGTTCTGTTTGCTGCTTCTGAGAAATTATATTGAAATATATTCTCTGCAGCCATCAAATGCCTCTGGCTTCCCAGTGTCTTTTCATTCAGTCAACTAGCCTCAGTGAATCAGGGTCCGAAGCAGTGGTGTGACTTAGGCCGTGTGGCGCGCTGCCAGCTTCCAGCCTCACTCCTGTGATATGTGTGTTTAGACTGGCTTTCATTGAGGTGGTAAAATCCAGACCTTAACCTGCAGGCATAGCACAGTCAGTCCTCTGAGTTATGCCAGCCTTTCACCAATGCCGCCCACCTTAGGAAAGGAAAAGGGCAGTATTTAAAGGCTCACTCGAAATGTTTTGGCAGGGATGTAATCGTGATCTTGGCATTGAATGCAGGCTCAGGCTAAGGAACTGGGTCATGTTCGGGTTAGCACTTTTGCAGCGTCTGCTTGCATACTCTCATAGAATAACTAAATGAGCTCAATATCTGGCAGTGCTTGACAATGCTTATCGTTACTCTTGAGCCTGCCGTCAAGGAGGAGAGTTTTATGAGTGTTTTATAATTCGCAGAGGAGTTCGTGATGATGTCATCAGCTCATTACAGCTGGTTTTGTATCAATTGATTCATGAGCTTTTCGTAATAGAAAGAGATCACAGGATATTGGTGGAGGGATGTTCTGGGATCAGTAAAAGATGTTACAGAGTAAGTCTACAAACAAGAACACATACTGAACTTGAGCATTAGCATTAACACAGTGCTAGTTTACCTGTACGACAAGGAGCTTTTGGAGGCCAGCTTTTTTCCTTTTATTATGTTAACATGTCCTTATCTCCTCCATTGGAAGCACTTGTTATTCTCTGTGTACAGACTCTGTGCTCACGTTACACAGCTCAGGAGCCACTTTTAGAGAATGCACAGTGCACAATAAAATGACCTGATAATTAATTTGGGTTTAAGACATGCAGTAACCAATAATTGAGACAGTAACCGGATGCTTTTTCAGACACCTTGTTTTCTGAAGTACAGTATTTTTCGCAATTGGGATCAAGTCCTTTAGCTATAAACTGAACCAATCCAACAAGCTCTGAGATGACTGTGATGATCTGAAGTAAAATAAATTATTTTTGAAATGCAGAAGGAAGTCAAAAACAGTAAGTGAATAAAAAATGCAATAACATAAACCTGTGGACTTTTAGTCTTTAATAAGAAGTATATTTTATTAATGGTATATTGTATTGAGTAGATTGTGAAATATACAAATTAGCCATTTGATGGTGAACAGAGTGGGTGGTCATACATTTTTTAAAAGCATTTTTTTGTTTCCATGGTAACAGTGGCTTCTCTGATTGGTGGACTGGCTGCGTCTCATTTCAGAGGCTGCATCCTCCGGATGATGCATTTTAAGGCTGCAAAGGTCATCGGGTAAGTCTCATTTAAGAAAAGTAACCATTAAATTGCAAAATAAAAAATAAATTATTAGTATTTTAAACCTCACAAGGAATTACAGTCAA
This sequence comes from Carassius auratus, assembly GCF_003368295.1. NCBI lineage: Eukaryota > Metazoa > Chordata > Actinopteri > Cypriniformes > Cyprinidae > Carassius > Carassius auratus. The sequence goes on from NW_020529094.1 coordinate 96,796, forward strand.
TTTTATTATGGTTACTTTTGTTAAATAAGACTTAATGACGTTTGCAGTCTTCAAATGCGACGTCTGGAGGACGCAGCCTCCGAAATGAGATGCAGCCATAGACTGCATTTGGATGGTGTTGTTTTTCATGGGGTAATTGGCTATTCAATATTTGTTAGCAACAAGTAAATGTGAATTCAACATTTGTAGAAAATTCATAATTATATTACATTGCTTATCTTGTTTTATAAGTTGTTCCTAAAAATCAATAAATACAAATGAGATTTGTACTTGTGGAACCTTGTTTTATGACCTGACTTGTATTTTTTATCATCACCTTTCAGACATATCTGCATTGGACTGGCTCACCAGTAGTGGTATTTTTTGTTCACCTGCAAACACAATATGCTTAATGTTACCTGAGGTTAACAGGACACTCCAGTGTTTAATTAATCACCTGAATCTGAACGATCGGGCTAGTGCTGCTTCCTCAAGAAAGAGCCTTGTTGAGCCTTGTCAGTTTAAACATGAAAGTGTTTTAAGCCATTCAAGTGTGAGACAGCACGAAAGAGATTTCAGTAACACATCTGAAGTTCACAGTCTGCTCATCACTGCACTGAAGAGAGGGGCGGGGTCAGCAGAGCTCATTAGCATTTAAAGCAACATGGTCTAGGAACAGCGTGCTGAAAAAGAGCTGATTTTGACAGGTTTAAAAAGGTGTTTTTTTTACACTACCATTGAGAAATTTTAACCAAAGTATGTTATAGACTTTTAATTAAGACCCTAAAGAATTAGAACAGCATGTACAAAATAGGCATCCAATGAACCCTTTAAAATGAAAATAGGGCCTCAGTAGAAGTATTTCAGTACAGTGTTCAGTGCACATCGGCAGACATTAATCATTCTGTTCTAGTTTTTTTTTTCAAATCTTGATTTCCAGCCCTAATTACACTAGCTGGGTAGTGTGAGTGTTTTCTTTCATTGTACCTGAGAGGTAAGGCTTCGGGTAGAAGCATTGATATGCACATATTGGATTTCTTAAGGGGATGCAAAGGAATGTTAACTATATTATCCCACTTAGAGGCTCATCAGATTGCCGAGTTCTGTCTTGGGATCTCAGGAACTTTGTGCATTGTGCTTGACGTCCCTCACTAGTCTTCTCTGTGGTCGCAGTCCTTTGGAATGCATCTGAATTGTACGGTTGCCAGATATTATCCGTTTGATCAATGTGTCATGCTCTTAAAATGCACCTTGCAGGGTTTAGGTATTTTGTTCATCTTATCTTAGCGAGACAGGAACTCCGAAGCACAACACTGTGCATTTTGTACAGCCTGTTAAGGGGCCAGGACAGGGCATCGTGTAATTTTTACTCCCAAATTTTGTCCTCTGGCATGCGTCCATTTCCGCCCACACCCCATAAGGATTTAAAGAAGTCGTTGTACAGTTGCTGATTTTTTTAGCACTGGAACTCGAAGTGCTGTGAATGTGGAAGAAACCGGATCAGGCCCTTGGGTAACTTCTCTGTTCTTCGACCGGACAAATTGTGCATTGAGCTTCTAGAGCAGACCTTTAATGGAAAAATTCACCTAAAAATTCAGATTCTTTCATCATTTACTTATCTGAATGATTTCAAACAACAACAAAAAATCAAAAAGACATACTGAAAAATGTCTTTAGTATACAATGCCTTCCACTGAAGATGTGGTTTGGAATGACATGGAATTGGTTATGAATTATAACAATTCATTTTTCTAGTGAACCATTCCTTTAAGTTTATTATAGAAGGGTTGTGTTCTGGTGAACCGATGTCGAGTCGCTCTCACCAAGCTAGCATTTTTCTTATGTCCAGAGAGACTAAGGTTCCTCCCTTTCTCAATTTCACTTTTTCTCTCATATTCCCATTCCAAGTTTTGCACTTACACCCTTAAAAAAATATATTTGTAATATAGATTATTGGAGTAAGGTTTACTAGAAAGTACTATTCAGTTCAGTTTTTCTACTACAAATATCATGTTTAATTGGGGTTGTAACTTGCTTTTTCTTTTGTAATTATGAAATTTGCTTGCAGTTTCTAAAAGAAAAACATTTCTAAACCATTTAGTTTTTCAGTGCAGTTCAGACCAGCTTTAAATCTGCTGTATTTGTGTATGTATGCAGCATAAATGCTAAACCTCCTGGCATTATGAAAAATCAAGAAGCATCATAATTAATCCTGAACAGGCCAACTCTTTTTATTTATGTATTTGTGAGTGTGTGCACTGGATTTATATCTCTGTGCTCTGGAGAGAAACTCTGGATCTAAAGACAAGAGGGAAGAAAAAGCAGTGCTGTAAAATAACTCTGAACATCTTTTAAAATGCTTACATTTTATCTGTGTTTCTGTGTATTCCTATAAATCTCTATTTAGTTCCCACTTTACTTTGTGTAAACCTTTTACCTAATTGGTGCTGCTGCTGATTACCCTTTCTCATACTTAGAGCTTTTTCAACATGCCTATATTGCATGCCTTGTCTTGAGAATAAGAAAAACTGCAAATATATACAAACACACACACACACACACAGACACACACACACACTATTTTTTGTTCCCTGGCTGGCAGTGTAAGACAAGCAAAATAAATGCTTGAATAATAACTTTATTGTGGGTAGAAAGCTAATGAACTTGCAAAGAAACTGCCACACAAATAAGACTTTCCCCCTCTCACTTAAACACACACACATTCTTACCCCAGCTGCAGTATTGGCACACACACTCAAACACAACACACACACACACACACACACACACACACATTCCCTCCCCATGGATTAAGCTTACTATAATGGGAAAGCCCTCAGTGCATGCAGATACCCTCTCATTACCACTGCACCTGTCCTGAACTGACAGAACTAATGCTGGACAGCTCTTAATGAGAGAAAGCAACTGACAGATGAGACAAATGCTGACAGACAGAGAGAGTTTACTGTCAGAAACGAAACAGAAAAAGAATTATGAACTTGTAATGTCATGCAGCAATCAAAGTGTCAGGTTTTTTTATACATTAATGTTAAAAAGTTTAGGGTCTGTTTAAGTCTCTTCTGCGGACCGAGTCTGCTTTTTTAATCAAAACATGCTGTAAAAACACTAATAATGTGAAATGTTATTACATTTCTTTTTTTCTATTTGAATATAATTTAAAATGTAATTTATTTCTGCCGTAAAGCTGATTTTTCACACACACACACACACACACACACACACACACACACAAACACACACACATATATAATAGTCAGGGCAATTAATCAGCCAATGTTTGACGATTATTTGGAGATTTATTATAGTTTCAAAATCTATTGACAGTCTATCAATAAAAAGTAAGGAGTTTTCTAATAGTCAGAATTTGTTTATTTTTTGTATCTCAACAGTTTTGTGATTTATGGAGTCTTTAAATAGTATTGTTTATAAATTGGTTATTCTCAGCTCTTTAGACATCATCTTTATTTATACAAAACCACTAATTAATAATTCATTAAGTGATTTAGGCAAAACTCTTTTGTCAAAACCTTTCATTTTCTGTTACATTCTAACACACACACACACACACACACACACACAAACACACACACTCCTCCATCAGCTCTATTTTCTCTTCAACAAAGGATTTCCTCATAGGCATTGTACCTCATTGTGCATGTGTGAGTGTCATGCAGCTAGTTGCCATTCTCTCTCACCTTTGCCATTGTAGTGTAATTATATCCAGTCATCACAGAGTGTGACCGGTGAGGCATTTGTGTTTTGTGAATTGTTGATCTAGGGCTTGCACGGCTACTCGTTTTCTCTAGTCATCCAGAAAAGTAGTGGACTAGTCAGCAAGCCAATGTTTACCTTATGTAAATGTGCTGCCATGCAGCTGCAGAGTGTGTCTGTGCAGCTGAGATGTGAAAATAAAGCCTAAATCTACACAGGCCCAAAGAATCATTGTAGAAATAATCAACTTGTTGGTATAACAGATTGTAATATACAGAATGCACTTAGTATTAAGACAGGGTCAATTTAAAGGCTGCAAAGACACCAGAATATCGAAAGCTTGAGGATCTGTCTAGGATGTTAGTAGCTTTAAAGTTTGAACATTTGAAAGAGAAGATAAGACAAAAAATATTTATGTTGTAACTTTCAGTGAATAGAATCATAGAAAGGAATCATCCCCTTTTAAAATAATCACACTTTGTTGATTTGCAGCCTGAAATGAAGTTTTTATTTTGTCCAGACTCCAGCTGTATTTACTTAGTACAGCTTATAACATCCAAGTGAAAGATACAACACAAACATGTCAGAAACAAAATAAAAAAACTGAATCACTTGAGTTGGAAATGCAGTGAATGGGTGCCGTCGGAATGTGAGTCTAAACAGCTGATAAAAATATTACAATAATCCATAAATAATCCACACCACTCCAGTCCATCAATTAACATCCTCTGAAGTGAAAAGCTGCATGTTTGTAAGAAACAAATCCATCATTAAGGCATTTTAACCATTGCTTCTGGCCAAAATACCAGTTCAAGTTTATCACCTGTTGTTCTCTCACAGCAGATGCACCAATGTATTTGTTTAGAACAAGTCTTGACTCTTTTCGCTTGTAAACGGTGCTTGATATGTTCATATTTCTCTCCTGATTCAGACGAGATTACTATTTCAGGACTTGTATTTTTGCTGGAAGCAACAGTGTCTGTGGGTTGTTAAATTATTGAAATATTAACTTAAAATCTCGGGTTTTATGTCAAGTAAAGATTTTATATCTAAGCGGTTTGGCTGACATAAAAGTTTGGGATTCCCTGCCTTAAGATATCACAAGATGGATGTGCATGAGAGAGTTTGTGTGTTTTGTGTTTACATTTGAACTGTGAGTGTTTGTGGGTATTTAGTGCATGTTTGTCAGTTTGATCTTTGCACAATTACTGTAAATACCCTTAACGCAAATGCAAATGAAATTGCCTTGTAGTGTGCGATACTGGAGAAGTGCTTGGTGTGGTGTAATAGTGACATAACAATACAGGTTGGTCAGGAAATAGGGTTTATATCATCTGTGAATTCACTGAAGCATGAAGGTTTCCCATAGAAAGATGTGAGACAGACGAGTTTGTTTGATAGAATAATTAAAAGTTAAGTGACGGAAATGTAGGGATAGGGAATTGGAGCCAACACTAGAAAAAAATGGGAGAAGAGAAAGTTTACGAGAAAGATGGAAAGAGAGATAGAGGGCAGAGAGACAGGAGGTGGTGGGTGCCTCATTTACATAAAGGGTAGGGCACGATGCCCAGTTTAGGAGAAGGGTTGGCACCTTGCCTCACCGAGTGGTGGAGGTAAAGAAAAGAATGAGAATGAAAGCGAGGGTGGAGGGGTTTGTGTTGGAGAACTCAGAACATAGTTTAAACCTGCCACTTGGCACTGGAGCTGCTGAAATATCAACCATAATTACATGCAGTTGTTTTCAGGTTGTGATTGGATGTATATGCAGTAACCCGACTTCCTAGTGACTGAGGAAGGATATCAGTCTTGTGTGCGAATGAGACAATGACAAATTATAAGGCTCTGCCATGCAAAAATTATTTTCTGTTGTAGGCAACTGAACTTTTTGTTGGTCACTTGGATGTATTTGTCCGGTGTTTTGATGCATAGTCCCATCCACAGTTGCATCTTATTTACATTGAAACAATTTATATTGGTTGCATTTTATGTTTTGATTTTAGTAGGAGTTAATACGTACCTCTCCCGTCTCAGTGCATGCACTCAGTCGCTGTAGCGTGCAGCGCCACTATGCTAGCGTTTAGCTTACCAACATTCGTTCATTATGATCCAAACAGGGATGAATTTAGAAGCTACCAAACACTTTCATGTTTTCCCTATTTAAAGACGGTTACATGAGTAGTAGTTTAAATAAACTGGTGATTTCCTAAGCGGATAAAAATTATGACTATATGTATGGCGGAAGAGCACTTCGCATTGCTTTGACCTTGGCACAGTAATATCATCACTCCTGAAAACTCTCCCTCTAACTTCCTTCAATACAACCAACGTGAAGAGTTTTCAGGAATGATGATAATACTGCGCCGAGGTCGAAGTGCTGCTATATAGCTAGTTATATAAAATATAGTTATCATTTTTATTCGAGCTGAGGGAAGAATATAGTGGAATATTGAAAAATGGTGGCATTTTCCTTTAAGAAACAATGCCTTGGTCCATCACTGAACAGAGGGGAGGACAATAATTAATTGAATTAACTTTAAAGTTTTTAAATGACTGTTCAGGTGAGTAAAATGAAGCTTATGCAGCTTTCAGCAGTCTTGCTGACTTCTGATAGAGCCACTGAATTAAATCATCCCATCCATAGAAACACCATTTTTTACAGTCTAGGGCTGTCATAAAAACGTATGTGATTCCTGAAGAACAATTTTTCTCATGTCTTTTTAGTATTGCTGCTTACAAAATAAATTATTAGAATCGCTTATGGTTTTTTTCACAAATATAGATGTTTTCTTTTTAATCAAATTGTCAGTGATAATGTTGATCATGTAAATACCATTCTGTTTGATTTTTTTAAAAAAAATTTTTTACTTTTTTTATTTTAACAGCTTAAAAAAGTACAAATTAAATTAAAATAAATAGATAATGAGTGACATCTGCTAATTTAGCCTAATAATTAAGCTGAGGCTATTAAGCTGTACTACAACTACAAAAAATAGGAGTAAACTCTACCTGCAAGGCTACTGTGATTTGTTTATCTTTATTTTATTTTTTATTAGAAATGCACTTTTGCATACTATGGCTGACCCTATCAAAACTCTTTGCTTTTTAATAATATGCAAACAATGCTGCTTTATGAATCATTCACCTATAAGGCCTCCACAAATAGATCTCTCTCTCTCTCTCTCTCTCTCTCTCACACACACACACACACAGACTCGGAGGGGAGAGTGCAGTGCTCTCACAGTAGGCAGTATCAATATTTAGTGTGCCTGGACAGTCGGAGCGGTTGTATTTAGTCGCTGTGTAAGCGATGCTGTGGTGTCACGCCGTGCTAGTCTCGGCATTTTCTCGGCAGTTTACACTTCATCAGTCTGCTGAATGATCTCACCCATCCAGTCCAGTTCTCTGATCTACAGACACGCTCCCGCGGACGGAAACACCCTCATTCACAAGATGAATGTTTCTACTTTCCTAACAGTAATTAACAGGAGTCTCTAAATAGAAATCAAGAGCGTTATTCTTACAGCTAGGCTCATGTAGCTAATATAGGTACAGGCTGACACCTTAACAAACGTTAATACTGTAAATTACTGTATCCAAATCACATCAGAATGTTTATATTGATAATAATATCGAGTTTAATGTGTGGTAGCTATTGAATTTTAGGGGATTGACTAACTTAGTTTGAAGAAAATATGTTGTGATTCGTCTTGTGCAGGTTATCTTTTTCAAATGTCAACTTACATTTTTTTTTTAAAGAAAAACACAATTTCTTTCTGATATGTAATTCTGTAATAAATAAAAAAAAATATAAAAGTCTTTTTGTTAGAATTCTGACACAAAAGTATGTGCATTAGGAATATTTACGTGTGGAGCTGAAAACACGTAAATTACACAGATGCATCTTGGAAACGCGTCTCTGTATAAAACTGTATTAATTCCACACATAGCACCGCCGTGCTCCGTCTCTGATTTGTAAGTAAAAATCATTTTAATTTATTTGATCCTCGGGTTACATGTTTTGGCTTGGGATCCACAAGATGCTTGCTTTCTAAGTGCATAATGCATATAGACGTAATTAAACATTTTAATATTTTCCAGCTACAGCACTTTATTTATGCATGTTATTTAGTCTATATGAGAGACAAATTATCATTAGCAGACCGACCTATTAGATGGTAAATTAATGATTCATGATTTTAGTTTTAAGGTGTTTGAGTTGGTTGTCATTATGAATGGAAAAGGTTTGTAGAAGATTTTGAAAGATGGTTATTTAAACGTGAAATAGTTTAATAGTAATACTAATAGCATATATTCGACAAAGATATTCCTGAAGAAGTTTAAATAATGACGGTGTAAAAAAAAAAGCCCTGAGCTCAGTGAACCCAATTTGGCAAATTTTGAGATATAAGAAGCAAAAAGTAATTGCTTCATAAATTCGGTTCATATCGAGATAAAATATGAAAGGATGCGCAAGGGGCACGTATATATTGTTTTAAAAAATATTTTACTAGCGTATTTTGATGTTTCGGTTATTAGATGCTCTAAAATGGCACGCTATTCGGCTGGTTTCCAGTACCTGGTAATATTTATTTGATATATTCGATTTCGTTTTTTCCATTTTTGTACATTAGAACTAAAAAATAAATAAATAGTAGCTATAAATAAAATATTCAAGAAATGTGCAAATTATGAATATATTTGGCATTTGTATTTAGGATGAAAAGAAATCCTCTTTTTTCGTCTGTTGTAAATCTATTTTCATTCAAGTTTATTTTCTTGTGAAAAATATTTCTTTCAAAACTTCCCAAGTTGATGTCAGATTGTTCGTCTCTCTCACGTCAGCCGCGCGAGTATCTGCATCTCTCCCTCCGCAGCCTTTTTTTCTGTCTCGCGCAGGAGAAGGAGCTCGAGCTCCCGCCAACGCGATTTAAAAAAAATATATAAAAACCGTTAAGAGGTTTACAGGTCCTTAAAAAAAGAAGGCAAGCAATGGAAAATAATAAAACACAATCATCTTAAAAGAACAGAGGCCAGAGGTATGGTATTTTTTTCTAACCCTGTTTACAAAGAACCTTTTTTGTCGTTATTGTCACTAAATTTGCTTCCTTACCTTATGTTTCAGTGTTAGGTAAAATAGAAAAGCTTACTCTTGAGTAACAGTTAAGCCTGTTTTACTGTTATTCAGTGAGATGGGTAAAATAGTTCTTAGCAGTGACTGGAATAAAGGGCAATCATATAAACAAAAATCTTTAAAAATGTCATATTGTAAATGTAGGGAATGTAAGACATTTGATGAGCCAAAAAAAAAAAAAAAAAAAAAAACCGGGAGAGGAAATTTGATGAAACTCGTAGGTGCTCAAAGACACTTAATTTTGATGGGACTCGCCTGTGTGGTGTAATATTGAGTAACAGAGCATTTAAGAACAGATTCTGGGCATAACGTTAGTCTGTCAGTGTTTTCTTTTCACAATCTCAGCCTTTTTCCCTCTCTCTCTGGAAGAAGTAACGTTAGGCCTTGCTACAAAAACACAAGCAGTACGCAGCGGAGTGAGACAGCCTTTCGTGGAAAGCTCTCTTTTTTTGTCTCTCTCAAACTCTTTTTTTTTTATCTTTCTCTAGCGCTCTCCTTTTTTCTTGCCTAAAACAAAGGTCGCTGACTGTTTAGAGACGAGTGTGTCATACAAAGATAAGAGAGGCTGTGGTGTAAAAGAGTTTGAATAAGGGCATTCGGCAGTGAAAAAATCCAGCAAGCTTACGGGGACGCGCAAATATGACTAAACTCTGTTTTATATGCCGTTTATGGCTTGCATACTAATTTATTCTCATGATAACAACACAAAGTTCATGCTGTCATAAAGATTTTCAGATTTGCTGCAATCATTAAACCAATAATTCAAGCAAGAACAATGAATTTGTTATACTGACATTTTTTCCCCCTCAGGCAATTTAAAGTAACGTTATACTCTTTCAAACTCTTTTTTTGCAGACATGGACATTACTTAATGTAAATAAATACACCAGAAACAAAATCCATCTAGTGTGTCAAACCAAATTAGATATGAACTGTGGCAACCTAGGCAAAAAAATAAAATAAAATAAAAGACACCTTGTTTTTGTAGGCTACAGCTGATATGAATTGTGAAGAACTTTCCTTTAACTTGTATTGGAATTATGCAAAGTGAATCGCGAGCTAATGGAACATTTATAAACAAAATGAGACACCAACCTGATGCTTGGCTTTCTTTGTTAGGAAACGGTGCATTTACATTGCAGGGGCCTATGGGCAACTGCATGATCTGTAGTGAGTGAGTGGCTTTGAGAAATGAGACTGCTTCACCCGGTGGTCTCAGATGGGCCTGATGGTCACCCTAAGGTGTCATGTAGCCCTGAGAGAGTGGCATATGTCACATAAACTCATTGTAGGGATTAAACCAGATTAAATCACTTGATATGAATGCTCAAGATAGCAATTTCCTTGGCTCTGTCTTATGGATCATACCAGATCATTGCAAACAGGGATTGACTGAATTCCTGTAATATGTTGTATATAGTTTGGAGCAGGATTTAATCATTGAATGTTTTTTTGTGCTACAGCTCAGGGCCAGTGTGAGAGAGTTTCAGGCTGGTTCACGAAACTGTGTTGTCATTATACATCTGGTGTTCGTAGATAATGTACATGGGCCTTTGAAAACTAAAAAAATGTTGAATGTTGTTGGTATTTAACTTACATGAGGACTTTGAAATTGCAATACTGATTTGCACGAGTCTTGGATGCATCAGTTAGAATCAAAAGAGTAAATCGTGCTATGTCACTGTTTTCCTGTAAAAAGGGTGCATGTTTATTAAATTCAGTTCCTCATGTTTCATTATGAGTTTTTTATACAAGTATAATTCTGTTATTTCAAATTAATCTATTATTTTTATTATTATTATGTTTTGTAAAGAATACTTAATATTTTATAAATATAATTATTTGTAAACTTTTTTTAAGGTTGGTTTATTATTTGGAATTTTTATTTATATGTATCCAATTTTTGGTTACTTACTGTTGAAAATATTGGCAAGACAGGTTAAAGTAGATGGTTGTCAGTTAATTGTTGAATCCTGCTTTGCTGTTTTGTAAAAAGCATTATGAGGAGAATAGGGATTTTAGTTTTTTTAAGGAAACAACTATTAATACACTTTCTTATAGAAGCATTTTAATGTGAAATACTTTTTTAAAATTGTGTCCAGACATTGGTATCTGACGTTGACACATCCTCTGATAAGTTCAGAGAGAGAATGGTGTTCTGCTGTGGACCATGTCTCTGTCTTTGCTCTTTGTTTGTGTGCTGAATCTAAAGGCAGCTGCTAGTCTGTAGCGTCTGCTGGGAGTTCTGGCCCGCGCGTTCACACGCCGCTCAATGGAGGGAGGGGACGGGGCAAATGGGGACACTGCTGTGCGCTCATGTGATGGAAGTGATGGCAAGTGTATTGGTGAAAATGGCAAAAGTGCTTGTGTGCATCTGAGCTCGGTTCTTGAAGACAAGAGGAGGAAAATGGAGGTAAACCGGGGTGGGAATTGAACACGGGCAGCTCCGCTGATTGGCGCATGTAAAATTAATGTGCTCTGGACTTTGCAGTTGCACAAGATAGGAACTTGTTAATTTGGCAAAGTAAGGAGCCAACCCTCTGACCGAACCCTACACTCCCCCCTCGCTCTCTCGCTCCATCTCTTTCACCCTCCCTCTGTCCCTGCCTCCCTCCCATTCAGCCCTTCAAGTGTGCGTATTGGCTGAGCGATCGGGCACCCGGTGCCAAATAGGTGGGCTCAGCTTCGCGCTGGCACACTCTGAGGCAATGGATAGGAAAAGAGCATGGAGAGGAAGAGAGAGATAGAGTTGGAGAGGAAAAAGGGGAAAAAAGGAAGCTTCAATCGGGTTTGCCAGCGGTCGTACGCTCTCTTCCAACACTGATTTGGTTCTCTTGTTTTTTTTTTTTTTTTTGCGCTTACCATTTACTCCTCTCTACCACCTCTCTGTCTCTCTCTCTTTCTCTGTCTATCTCCCATTCTCTATCTCTCACTCTCTGTGAGTCGAATGCAGAGCACGCATATCTGAACAAACACCACTTACTGCTTTGCCAAATGTTTTTTTCTCTTTGTTGCGGTGTTTGTGTATTTAATTGTGTATGTTTTTTCTCTAACAGTGAGTACAATACTTTTCGATTACGAGTTCGCTTTCTTGTGTTCATATGTAATATAAAATTTTTGGTGTCTGGCAAAATCCCCTTTTTTTCTAATTTCCCAGTCTGTTTTGTGCATTAAATATTCCTCGTACATTTTTTTGTACCTCCAGAACTGTCACTGTTTGGCTCCTCCAAGATTTTCAGATTTTTTCTTCATCATCGACTGGACATTAAAAAAAAAAATCTAAACTTTTGCTTTTAGTTTTTTCTTCAGTTTTTATTTTTTTATTTTTTACCTTTTGCAACAACATAAAAAACCTCTGATATTGTGCACTAATAATTGTGGCATGTAGTGTCGAGTCAAGTGCGGAGAAGACTTTTAACTTTTTCCACTCCATTTCGGCCAGCAGGGTTTATAATGAAAGTGCAGAATGGTAACTACAGACATTTATTTAGTAGTTTTGCTGCATGGCTTGTGCGTTTTGTCTGTGGCGTGCTGCTTCTGTGTCTGTGCAGTGTGGTGATGTAGTTTGGATCAGGACGTGCGGTAGCAGGGGTTGGTTGTGCGGTTTGGCACGACCGACAGTGAGCAGCTGTTGTGGACTCTTAACGTCTGTCCCTCAAAAACATCATTGTCTGTTTTGAACTGAGAAAGGATCTTTTGAAATGCAAGTGTGTCTGTGTAAAAAAAAAAAAAAAAAGTGCAGTGGAAAGTGACATTACTTATAATTTAGTATGTATGTCTGAAAATGTATTATATACGTTGTTTAGGAATTGTTGTCCTAAATTCTAAATTAGCATAACATTGTCTGTATTTATGCGATGCTAATGAGTATGACGAATGTGTGTGTGTGTGTGTGTGTGTGTGTATGTGTGTGTGTTTGTCATCCTGGCAAACAAGAACTTGCGTGTTTACCATACCTTCCTTCACAAAGCGCCGCCGAATCATGCTCCAATGTTCTCACATCTTCTCTGCTTCCCTCCTCTCCTCTCCCCTTCTTCCCGTCTCTCCCTCCCTCTCTCCATCCCTCCAGGATGAATTCCATCCCTTCATCGAGGCTCTCCTCCCGCACGTGCGGGCGTTCTCCTACACCTGGTTCAATCTGCAGGCCCGCAAGCGCAAGTACTTCAAAAAGCACGAGAAGCGCATGTCCAAGGATGAGGAGCGCGCCGTCAAAGACGAACTCCTGGGCGAGAAGCCCGAGATCAAGCAGAAGTGGGCGTCGCGGCTGCTGGCCAAATTGCGCAAGGACATCCGGCCGGAGTTCCGCGAAGACTTCGTGCTCACCATCACGGGGAAGAAGCCGCCGTGCTGCGTGCTGTCCAACCCTGACCAGAAAGGCAAGATCCGTCGCATTGACTGCCTGCGGCAGGCCGACAAGGTCTGGCGTCTAGACCTGGTGATGGTGATCCTGTTCAAGGGGAGCCCACTGGAGAGCACGGACGGAGAGAGACTGGTCAAGTCCCCGCAGTGCTCCAACCACACCCTGTGCGTGCAGCCGCATCACATTGGAGTGTCCGTCAAAGAGCTGGACCTGTACCTGGCCTACTTCATCCACATGCCAGGTCAGTGGGAATACACTTTCTTTCTCTGTCCTACGGCTGCTGATACTTGAATGTGTTTTTTTAAGAGGGGTCAGCATTCAGGGTAAGATGACACCCACATAATCACCATCACATCCAGCACACTTATAAATGCGTGCTTTGAGCAGCCAGAGACAAAATTACACCTCTAACATGGGTTCCCACGATCATAGAAAAATATAGGAATATTAAAGTTGTGATTTGTAGGCATGAAAAAAATTACAGTCATTTTAAAAAGCATGCAAGTTTATCTATTTAGTATATATTCTGTTTGGCTCTGCTTTGTATGGATGAAATCCTGTCGAACTGCATTCAGATCTCAAGGTGAATAAGAGCTATTTTTCTAAAGTGGTAAATGTATGTATTTAATTTATAATCTCTCTGGTTATGCTCTTTATTATAATAAATCCTATCCAGCAGCATTCAAATCTTAATGATTTTGTGCTGTATGGAGACATGTGTACACTAAAACATTGTTTAAATCTATTAATTCTACAGACGAATACCTGCCATTTAAACGTAAATCCTTCCCAGAAATGTAAAAATACAAATTAATTGGAAACCCTGCTGAAATGGGAAAAACTCTGATGTATTACTGCCATTGTTTGCTGTATTTCATGAGGTATCTTCATTATTTTTGCTATGTTTTATTGCGTATAATAGGATGCTTTGTTTTTTTTGTGTGACAGTGTTTAATATAAATAGTATGTTGGTTGTATTCACAAGAAAACTGAAGACGGGTGGCCTTTTCAATTCTTCAGTGCCGTCTTGTTTTCTGATTGGCAGTGCGTTTTAGAGTCGTATCCTTTTGGAGTGAGTGTATGTGTGTGTGAATCTGTGGATAAGTTACTAGGACGGTCTCATACGCTCCCTGCCAAACGCTGTTTCTGACACAGCAACAACACTCTCTCTGACGCACACAAGATCTGACAGGCCAAACACACTCAGGCCAACAGATCCATAATCCTGTCATTACAAATCTGAAATCGCTTGCTTGCTTTCTTTTTTTGCTGTTGTTGCTAATTCATTTTCATTTTATAGTACTGCAAATAAACCACAAGTACTGAAAAAAATAGCTTATTTTTTCCATGGCATAATTGTTAAAAACTGTTCGTTGTAAGATAGTTAACACACTACACACAGCTGAATTGTAAACCAGCTCAACAGTTTCCAGTTGTCTTTCAGTCTCCTAGTCAGCGCACGCACTGGTTCACTCAGTGCCCAGCAGGGTTGGCCATTGCGCTGCCCGCTCAGAATGTTTGCGGTTTGCGGTCTTATCTTATCAGGCTAATTCCAGTGTGCACTGCCGCTTTTATCAGGCTCCAAATAGCCTCACTGGAGACTGGCACCCTGCAGGGCAGCCGCTCACAATCCCAGGGCCTGTGGCATCCTGTGCCAGAGCTCAACCCCAGACACACACAGTCCCCATGTGCTGCTCTGGTTGAGGGTATTCACTATTTTTTTTAGCTGATATTTTATTCTTGATTTAAGTTGTGCATTCCTAACCATCAACACAATTATCCTAATTTGAAATAGCTTGACAGTTCAAATCAGGTATTTGTTGAATGTGCCAAAAAATATCTCTGCATTCTTTTTCTTGAATGCAGTGGCTCAGCTGTTTGTTTAATTTAATGGTTCTTGTGTTTGTTTTGTCCTTGTGATTGTTCATTCGCACAAACTCTGTTTATCACTATTAAATGTGACCTTCGTTGTCACACTCTCAAATTGAATATTCCTCTTTTGTGTCCATAAGAAAGCGAGAGAAACAAGAGAAAGGACGGCTATGGGAGTTGCTACAGTAATTGCTCTAGTTGGCACTATTGCAATGCCATTGGTGCGGGAAATTGTGTGTTTGTTTGTTTGTGTGTATGAGCTCGAGCACTCATTTTCAGCTCTCTTTCTGGCCATTTAAAAAAAAAACTGAAACGTAACTTTAACGTAACTTAAAAAATAACAAGTGTTGTTACTGCAGTAATAGGTAGCTAGAGATTTGGCTTTTTTCTTATTAAATGCTTTCCATTTTAAATGCCTAAAAATGGATAGCCATAGTTTGAACTGAAGCCCGAATCCTAAACCACTGTCTTCTGCTTGACAGAGTTTTGGGATTTGACTCAAATGTTCCATATTTTGCTAAATTTAGGCTTATTTTTCTTGATTAAAATGAAGTGTGAAATGAATGGTTTATTTTTACAAGACTCTAAGTAGTAATGCAGGTGTGTTGAAGGTAAATGCGTGTTAAATGTGTTTCCATTAAGAATGGTGATTATGGGGAAAGCCGTCCTAATGGAAGGCTTTTGGGTAAAGAGAATATTAATTTTATATCCAGTGCTGTATGGTTAGTGCTGCTTTTATATCATTATTATGAGAACATAATATAAACTTTTCCCTGCTTTAACACGCCACACAGGAAATTTAATATTTAAAAAGAAAAATGTGCTTTCTGCCATTTTATGTAACTTCAGCTTTTAGAATTAAAAATGCCTGTTAAATTTAGAAGAAAAATCTTGATAAAACATCCATGCATGCTCATGTATGTATTTTTTTCTGCTAAATTGTTGATTTTTATTATATATTGTAATTTATTATACTTAAACTTATTACACATAAAATGATTAGTAATAAATGAATATATTGTTTTCTGTTAATTATGTTTTATTTTAGTAATTATTACTATATTTTCTAATTATGTTTAATGTATTATTATGGAATAAAATAAAATGCTTTTTTTGCTTGCACATTGAGGCTTGCGTAAAATGAGCACATGCGTAAGAGCATGCAGTCGTGATTTCTTTCTGTCTGGATGTGGCATTGTGGGAGTGTTTTGTTTGGAAATGAAATGTTTGCAATAGCTGTTAAACAGATTATTTCAGCAGTCGTCATTTATTTCGAGCGAGTGTACATAATGCATTTTTTTTTTTTTTTTATCGCTCTTCTTCGAAGTGCCTCCTCTCTCCTTCTTTGTCTCCGTCACCTTTGGCATTCTTTCACTATTTTTGTGATCTTTACGTCTTTGTTTTTGATTTATTCTAATGGATTTGTTCAAGAAAGGTGTGAAGTGTAACTGTAGATCTGCATGTTACTCTGGGTTTTACTTTCTCAGCTCCCTGCTCACCACAGACATTTATAGGCTTTTTAAGAGCACAAAGGAAGGACTGTAAAAGTGAAACATGTTAACACAAACATACCAGAATCAGCTTGACCTTAATGAGCACCTGCTCTTAAACTCAACATGAGGGAGAGACAGAGAAGGAAAAGTTAAATCCTGAAACTGAGAAAAAGGTTACATTTTTCTTTTCTCAGTAGCTTCTCTTTCTCTAGGTCTGTGATAGTGTGTCTACATTGTGCTATTTACCGTTTGTCTGAGATGATTTTGCTTATGACATATTATCAACTCTCTAAATATCAATCCTTTCAAATCCCTCTATTATACATAATTTTGGATCTATAATAAAGATTGTTTTAACAGCATTTTAAAATGTATTATTTTGGTAAGTTCAGTTCATTTCTATGAATCATTTCAAATCTGCATTTATTTATTTATTTATGCAGTCCTTGCATGCATTTTTCATTCATTAAAATGTTTTAATAAAAATGTAAAAAGGTAAATGCTGTTTAGCACGTTAAATCATTGTACTGCGTAATACATATAAATGTTTTTCTTGTTAATTCTTATTAATTTATTGAACAATCAGTTTTAAAACATACATTAATTTTTTTTTTTTCTATTAATGTTACAATTTATTTTCTTATTTTTTTTTCCTGTTTCAAAACATTTAGAATATTATTTGTCAGATCAAATTCTATACATAATATATTATTAATAACGTTTGGAAAATTTTGTGTTTATATGCGCATATATATATATATATATATGTATGTATGTATGTATGTATGTATGTATGTATGTATGTATGTATAGATAGATAGATAGATAGATAGATAGATAGATAGATAGATAGATATACAAACACACATGCATATTTTGAAAAACAATTATATGTAATAACTTGCTCTGAAAAAGAATATTCTAAATATTTTGAAAATCTGTGAATAAGTGCATCTTATTAAAATAGAAAAATAAGAAATCAGAAGGCTGAAAGATTAAAAAGAAAAAAGTAAAGAAGTATTTGTGTGTGCCTGGAGAGTAAGAGATCGAGAGACAGTAATATGGCTCACTCACAGCGACTCTGGTTACGAGTCAAGAGAACACAATGCCTAGCTCAGTAACAGCACAGGCCTACTCATTACACACACACACACACAAATACAACGCAAGAGCCATGGAAAGTTGAACCATAACTCCAGTCCATAGGAGCTGAAGTTCTGCATTAGTGCAGTTAGATTGAATTCTCATGGAGCTCATTAGATAAAACCTCTTTAGAAAGAGGAGAAAGGGATGATCAAGATTGCAGAGAGGCGAGAGAGAGAGGGAGACAGAGAAAAGGCGATGGAACGGGGGCAGCCTCGTCTGCCATTTTTTGGCACCATGTATGGTGAGCTCTATGTAGAAGGTGCCAGAAGCTCATCGTTGCCAACCTCTCTCCCTCTGATCCTTTCTTCCTCTCCCTCTCCCTCTCTTTTCACCCATTCTCTGCTGCTCTCTTGGGGGGCTCAACCCAGCGTCGCCTCCGTCATCTTGATATGTCCTCCTATTTTCAACTCAACAGTTACGGCAATTATTTTTTTATACAATTAGATTTTTGTTTTGCATATTTGTGTGGACGTGTGTGCAGGGAGGTTTTTTTCCTCAATCGACTTTGTTGGATATCGAAGAAATTTTTTTTTCTTCAGTCAGTGCAGGCGTTTTCATCCATCTCTTTAATAGGTATATGGATTCTGATTTGACTTAGCAATTCTGGTTCCTAAACGATTCCTTTAACAATTCTTTTAATACTTTTGAAGAAATTACTCTTTAAGTCTTTAAGTTATTTAATAATTTATGAAGGTATATAAATATATTGGTGCATATATATATATATATATATATATATATATATATATATATATATGTATATATATATATATATATATATATATATATATATATATATATATATATATATATATATATGTGTATATATATATATATGTGTATATATATATATATATGTTAATAGGTATGTTAATAGGCAAATGAAGATGACTTGTTTGTTCATGTAGTCAGTTAACTCATTTTGATCGATTCACTTAATTAAGGAGTCATTATATTGAAACTAACTATATATCAAACTCACAACTAACTAGCCTTTTTTAGTATACATTAAAGGTGCAATAATTTTGTTTGTTGCAACATTGATGCAGCATCATGCAAAAAATTCTAAGATGATTTCAATTTTTTCTGATTCTATTGAATCATATTTTTTGGATCCCAAAAAACTTTCTCTTTTCCCATTGTAGAAGTGCAATATAATCACAGTCTTTAATTTAAAGAAAAAGTGTCTGATAATGGATGCTCGGTTACCAATATAAAAAATATAAAATTATTTGTTCATGTGATATCATATGATATCAATTATTTGCTCATATGATATAGTTATTGTCATAAAAAATGTAATCCTATGTAAATTAACATGTAGTACTATGTGTAGTATTGTAAAACTTTTTGGTGTCATTTTTTTTTTAAACTGGCTTAAGCCCCGTTCACACCTAGAGCGATAACTCTGAAGATAACGATATTAGCGTCCACACCAGTGAGCAATATGGTCTGTTTGTTCTAAGCACACGTGCATCTGCTGTTTTAAATTGTCGAGCTCGTTATAGCAGGATGGATTCTGATTGGCTGTCATTGTTTGTATCTGTCATCAGCTGAAAAAATCTTTCTGAAAATGATTACAAAGATATTGTTTCTCTGTTTTCTCTGGATTCGGTGATTTCGTCTGCGTTTTCCACATCGCGGAAATTATTGGGCCGTACCTAAAGGTCAGTTTCTGTTTGTCTCCCATGGGCTTCTCAGCTCCAAATGTTTCCTCTTCCAGCAGATGCACAAAGGGCACAATACTCACTGATTGGTGAAAAGGCTGAGCCATTATAAATAAATTCTTTCTGGTGTTACTTAAAGCATGCAAAAAGAGTGAAGGTGTTGTGTGTTTTTTTGTTTTTTTTTGAGCTCCTAATAAGGGAAAACGGTTGACAAGTACACCAGAAACACAGCAAATCAATTCTGGCATGTGTTTGTGTGTAAGGGAATAGGCCTGGAAAGCAGTTTGGACACAGATCTAGGCCGCCCGTCTCGGTGAGTGGGAAAGAACGCAAAGAACAAGGGATGAAACCGGAGAGAAAACGGCAAGGAACAGGGGGATGGGATAACAAGGGAAAGAAAGGCTTTGTGTGTCTGTGTGTTTTATAATAAGAGTGTGAAAAATAGGCCTGTAAATGAGAGTGTGTAAAGCTTCATGGCTCTCAGCTCTAGAAAGCCCCATTCATCAGACGGGAGCATCTTCCTGCTCTTAAGACAATGAAAGGCAACCCCCCCCCCCTCCAGTCTGTCGGAGCAGGGGAGAGTCTGTCGTTTGTTTACAGAGATAACAGGATAAAAGAGAGAAGGAGAAAGAGAGAGTGTGAGAAATAAAAAGTGGGTGTGTTTTTGTGTGCCGAGACAGAGGGCCCCTGTATGCCACCGGATGAAGTGATGGTGGGATAGCAGATGATTAGTGTGTTAATAGGCAAATATATGAAGTGTTTGTCTGTCTGTGTGTGTTTGCATTAGATCACTCCAGGCCTTATACATATGCATCGACATACAGAAGTGTTTTTGTTTGTGAATATGGGTGTGTTGAGCTCTGTGTGTGCTTAATTATGAGTTCCCATAGAAGAATCGGTGTGTATTTGCATAAGTGCATGTTTCGGCATACCTTTGAGAGTGTATATGTGTGTGCGTGAGTGTGTGTTCAGTCCTTGGCACCTGTTGGTCTCTGTGGTGTTCAAATATATATAAACATAAAATAGCTATTTTGTGTTCTGTGTTGACACATTGTTGTAAACTGCTTTAGTTACGTCATAGCCTTTAAATATGATTTTTGAAACTTGCTGATTGGTTGCAGGGCAAGGACATTCTCAGTCTGAGCAAGATAATCATCAATGTTTTGGGTTTTTTTCCCCTAGAAGAGAAAAGACATTTATTGTGAACTGATATATATATATATATATATATATATATATATATATATATATATACATATATTTTTTTATTTTTTTATTTTTATGTAATATATATATAAATCAACTAACAGAATACATGTTATTAATTGATATTCCTTGAACATACTACAATCGAGTTTAATTTACAATGTGTAATTTTTATGTCTTTCATATAAATTTTCAAACATAATGTGAAAGCATTAATAAATTATGCCTTTAAATCATCCCAAAGTGTAGATATTTTCAGCTGTAAGGGTAACTGTAACTTTACTCCAGTCTTCAGTGTCACATGATCCTTCAGAAATCATTCTAATATTTTTGTGGGAAACTATGGTACGTTTTTTTTCTTTTTTTTCTCAGCATTCTTTGAAGAACCGAAAGATGAATTATTTTGTAACACTATAATGTATTTACTGTCACACTTGATCATTTAAATGCATGCTGAATAAAGGAAAATCTTACCAACCCAAAACTTTAATATATAAATCAATATATTAAAACTAAAACAATTAAAAGACTATTCTTTTGCTGCCTTCCAGACATGGTGTTTCATACACTGGAAATACAAATCTTCCTTCTTTTTTTTCTTTTTTTTGACATTTATAACTTTTCTGGAAATATTTGATTTTCACCACTAAGCCTGTAACAGAGTTTTCTAACAAAAAACTCTAGCAAAAAAGCAGCAGTCCCACACAAACACATGCTCCGCCTCCACAGTCCGCTGGCAGTGGTGGGATTGGCTATGATTTAGGCTGGTGTCATGGCAACCAAATAACCCAACATACCTTGTCATTCAGGGTTCTATGGGGCAACGACAGTATGGAGTCTGGCCTAATGTTGAGATAGACATAATTTCTGTCAGATGGATTTTAAGGGTAATATCTTAAGTACAACATCAGTAAGAAAGAGAGGTAGAGAAATATGCATTTTCAAATATAGAGAGGATTTTCAGCATCACACATATTTCTGACGCATGGCTAGCTGCCCGGAGCTGCCTCCTACACATGAGAAAGAAAGACAGCACGTCCATAATAAATGACTGTACAGTACTCTATTTTGAACTGCACTATTCGTCTCGCATGAATATTCAGCTGCATGCATATGATTTGCAGTCTTTCTGTCACATTAAATACCCTGAAGCTATGAAGCAAATATCCATCTGTAGGCCACGTTTAGTCTCGGAGCCAAACTAATACCACCTCACAGTCTTCACACAAGCTCTCTGAATTTGATCAGAGCTTAGAAACATATATTTCACTCCTCCGATGTTTCTCCTTTTGCAACAGGCACTGGAACATTTCAACTTGCGCATATGCATACACATATTGTACAAACATAGATAGTGGTTTTGCATGACACAGTTCAAGGATTTTGTTGTTTTCTGTAACTGCAAACAAATTTGAATATCTGCTCCATCCGCTGAAAGCCAAATATTCACACAGACCAGAAAGCTCTCAAATTATGTTCAAATTACAGTGGTCTGTGAATATTTCTTCTTTTGTGCATTATTATGTGTACTGTATGTGAGGAGAATGCAGTAATATTTATTAAGAGATAGATATCATAAACACTATGTGTCTGTATACATACTGTATAGAACACTGGGTGGTCTCCAAAAATTTAGGTTATTTCAGGGTTTACTGTCTTTGTGAAGGTGTGTATGCGTGTGTATTTGGCTTTAAATGATGCTGAGCAATATTTAAGCATCTCTCTTATACACACACACACACACACACACACACACACACACAGAATATTCCACATTGGACTGGAGTATGTGCTAGCCTTATTTGCAGAATACAAACAAATAGTCTGGCTGACTCCTTATGCAGGCATGTCACAAGAATCAATTGTGTGTTTACAAGGAACAGAAGATAAATGTTATACATTTTATTGTACGTATGCTCTTTATATTTCCCTAGATGGCCTGTGGCCTCTAATGTCTATAAATAAGACTGGGCAAAATAGCAAAAGTTTTTGTATCTTTGCTGTTGAAAAGTTCGAGCTACAGTAAAAACAATTATACCATAAAGCATTTTTGGCATTTGAGTTTTCTAACTGTTTTATATTTTAATATATTTAAAAATATTATTTATTTCTGTTATGCAAAGCTGAATTTTAAGCATCATTACTCCAGTCTTCAGTGTCACATGATCCTTCAGAAATCGTTCTGATATGATGATTTGCTTCTCACCGATTATTTTTTTTTTCAGGGTGAGATAAATAGTGTTTCACATTACTAAATATGTTTTTTATTTTATTTATTTGCAAAAGGGTTCGGTTTTTGGAGTAGGGTTAGTCTGTACACTTCGTAATTAGCTTGGTAAAAAAAAAAAATGTCTTTTAGAGAGCTAATTAAATGTGTGTGTGTGTTTGTGTGTGTGTGTGTGTATAATCCCATATTTCACCTTTGGTCTTGGAGTGGATCCCTTGATTAAAGGAAGTGAAAGTGTTTAAACACATACAGGCAAACAAAAAAGTGATATCTGGATCATGTGCTCACATGCTATGTGTGTGTGCATCTGTGTTTTTGTCCTCTTAAGTGTGTTTGTGTATGTCATGATTAGGATTAACAGCCTTTTTACTGTATGTTCAGAACTCTTAATCTCTCTGTCACGATCTCTCTGAAGTTTTTTCACTCTTTGACACACATTTGACATACACAGGTGCGTATGCAGGATTTGATTTGTGCACAGAGCTCATTGCAGTGCCTGAAGGTGTTCTGTGCATGTCGACTTGGGTCATTTAAGGTTGATGTAGTTTATGAGGAGGGTGTGACTTTATGTAGCAAGCTAATAGAGAACTTCTGAGCATGCAAAACAAATACAATGTCCAAAATCCTTTTAACGCATACATTGATATACTGTATTGAAGTCCATTCTGAAAGGACAAACTTTTAAATTATTATAGTACGAGTTTTATTTTGAATTGTAGAACAATGAAAGTTCTAGCACGCTACATGAAGTTGAGTTGTTACAACATTGTTACAATGTCACATTGTTGTTGTGAGATGTCGCACACATTCTAGAACGTTATTATGGGAGCTATACAGTGTGTTACTTTGAGAATTCTAGAACATTGAGTGCTGTACAATGGAATGTTACATTAATCTGAGGGTTCTAACTGTAGAACTGTAGGGTTCTAGAACATAATTCTGAGAGTTCTACATTATTCCAAGGGTTCTAGAAGACTTGAGAACATAATTGTTCTAGAGATCAAGTTGACTGTAGAATTCTGAGATGAGGCGAGCGTAAGCGTTCAGTGTGTGTGTAACTGCAGCTGTCACCAGAACACCAGCTTGTGTGTGTGTCCTACAGAATTCTGTTCCTTTAGGACTCAAGCACACGAGAACCTTAATATTCTTTAGTAACTCTCAGAGCTAAACAGCAGGTGACGGATTTCAATCACACACAGATCTGAGCGAGGAATTCTGAGAGCAGAACACACACCACCCCTCTGAATATTTACAAGTCATGGCTTGACATGGAAGGAAGCCCGACTGAGAAATAGAGAATTGGAAGGTTAAAGGCTAGGATAAAAAATCGGATGAGAGAAATCAGAGACTGAATTAAGAGAGAGAATGTGACGAGCACTGGTGTCAAAGGAAAGTGCTCTGTGTGTGTGTGGTGGGTTTTCTAAGGTCACAGTGCAGAATATCACATTGGAATGTGGAATGCTGAAACACTGCCAACACAAGCACATCAACTACACACACTGTACTCTCTCTCCGCTCCCCCTCTCTTGACTCGGTCATTTGCATTATGAAAAGTGCTTTAGTACGTGCATTATGTCCAGTCTGAGAGCTCTGTATACGTTATACATTAGACACAGTGTATCATACACACATACTGGATCAGACCGTGTGTCAGCCACATGCTCGCACTGCAAGACTCCAGGACTGCTCTTCATTTACAATATTTCTCTCTCTGCTGTTTGTTTACTTTGCAGGTAAATCAGATGGTGTGTGTGCACACACACATTTTTTTGATGTTCTCTAAGTGCTCCTGAGACTTGTTGTATTTTTTCCTTCCCATTGGCACAAGCCAAAATTTTGTGGTAGAAAAACCAGCAGAGAGAGCCTTTAAAAAATAAGGAGAGATGAAGGAAACTGTAAAAAAGTGGCGTCTCCTGCCAAGAAAATGTTCCATGCTCCCTTAATGTTATAGCCAAGGAGGAATACAGGTCAGAAGGCACATTCGCAATCGATTTAGTATTCACAGAGCGAGCTGTGAAGCAGAATGTTTCTGGACAGGTAGGGAAGGTACAAAGGATTGACGAAGGAAAATTTTGGTGTTTTAAAAGGTTAATGTATTCTAAATGATTTCACCACACTTTGCCTTTATGTACGTGTAAGGTTATCAGCTATTACGCTACTTTTAGTCTTTATGCCCTTTTTGAGCACTGTGTTCATGCACACAACATAATACACCAGTAACCCAGTTTAAAACAGAAGAAAAGGCTTTCAAAGCAATGATTCCTTTGGGCTACAATACTAGTCAAAAATTGTGACAGACTCATTTTGTTATATACTTTTTAGAAATAATAATAAAATAAAGTGATAAAATAACAGAAATTAATGTAAAGTCATTATGGAGATACCATATAAGTTTTCATTTAGTAAAGTTTATTTATTAAAGTTCAATTAAAAAAAGGCATAATTTGTTATAAATGATTCCTACTTCTTACTTATTCAAATTTTCTAAAAGGTTCCAGTTTCAAAAATGTGATTTTCAACTTTCTATTCATCAAACAATGAAAATAAAGAATAAATTAAATTTCAATAGAAAACAGTCATTTTAAATGGTAATATTTCACAGTGTTACTGATTTGATAGTATTTTTGTTCAAATAAATTCAGCCTTGGTGAGCAGAAGAGACTTATTTCAACCCCACACTTTCTGTAGTTTGTGTTTATGTGTTTTGTTAAGCAAGTAAAATTGTGTTTTTCTACAGTATGTCAAATTTGAAACATTCAAGCAAAGGATTTTATTAAAAAAATAAATAATTGAAACATAAATTCAGTCAAATGCATGATAACTTCTGACTGGTGCAGTGTACTGTAGGTATATGTGTGTATCTGAGTGTGCGGTGGTGACGTGTTTTCTCCATAAGTTCTGCATGATGAAGATTTTCCACACTGGAGCGTCAGATAGCTCCACATCTGAGAAAACTATTCTTTCTGTGTGCTTTTTCACTCTTTCGCTCGCTCTCCTCATGTTTTTTTACCTGTGTGTGTGTGCACATATTTGTCTTTGTGGGTGTACTCGCTGTAGGCGGCTCTTAACCAGCAGGGGACTGCTGGCACCACAGGGGCTCCTTGTTTGGACTCTGATTGATTCTTGCAGTTCATATATATGTTTATGTGTGTGTGTGTGTGTGAGAGAGAGAGAGTATGGCAGTGCTGCAGAAGATAGTGACTGTGCTTCGGCCATCCCAGATGAGAGTAATTTATACCTGCTCACATGCTCAGAGGCTTTGCAGGGTCTAATGAAATCATCGGAGGGGGAGACATCTGAGAGGAAATATAGCAAAGTAAAACCTACAGCTGGTTTGTTTCTATGTAACACACCGCTTTCATTTGTTTCTGTTTGGACTAAGAGCTTGGAAAAAATGACTTGAACGTCGGAAGAAAAACTGAGTTATAATGTACAGTGAAAGAAAAAACGATGTTCTGCAACACCATAAAGGATACAAATAAATAACTCCTCTCTTGTGAAGCACATGTGAGACATAATCCTACAGACAATGTAGAAACCATTTACACTCAGAAACTGAAAGTTAATTTTTTACAGGTATTTACAAAGAATTTGCAAGTAATATGCTGAATTGAACATTATATTTTGAAGTAGAACAACAAAAATAGTATTTTATTTTAGTTCAATTTTATCTAATGATTTTTGTTTTGCTGATAATTTTGAAAATTTCTTTATGTGATGTATTTAAAATCGAGTTTGGTGTTAACATTTTAACACAATATTTTTAAAGATATTTTATCATCTACTGTATACTCATATGCATAATTGCAATTTCCCTATTTTTTTCCACCATCTTAGCTGAGCTGAGGGAGTGAGCCGATGAAAAGGATAAAATTAAAAGAAATAATTAATAGTCAAAAAGATATTTATACAAAAAATATTTTGCCTGCATATTGTGTCACCATTAATCAACATCAGAGAACCACAAATTATTGAAATATTAACTATTAAAAGGCTTTTAGGTTCAGGATAAAGAAGTTTGCCTGTCAAAAAAAAGTTTGGGAATCCCTGTCATAAAGCATTAAGCGTGAGGTCTAAGATAATGTACATAAACAACAAACAGGACCAGAACAACATGGCCGAGCATGAGTGTTGATGGTCTGCTGGCTTTAATCAGAACAAGTGTGAGCGTGTGTCATCCAGTGTCATCCTTCCCAACACAACATGTCTTTCTCTGGACTTTGCCGTCCACCAATCACACATTTGTGTCTTTGTTTTCTTTGCACCACATTTCTCACTCTTGCAGTCTCTCGCTGCAGTGACATCATACACACTGAAGCAGGAGGGTCCTCCTTACTTTCACTGTTTGTCTTGCAGTTTAACTCCTTCATGCTTCTTTAAGCTTTGGTGAAGACTAACTTTTAATTAAATAAATGCTGCTTTGGTGAGTATAAGAGAAAAAAGTATCTAATTAATTGCTTGTTAACATAATAACTGTCACAGTAAAACTGTTTTGAGTTGGTATGCACACGTTGGATGCTTCTGCTAACATTTTACATAAACCACATGAGGGGGAAGACGTCTTGCCCTCTGGAGGGTGATATATTTATACAGAGCTGTGTGCAATTATATATTACTTAGGTTGATTTTGTAAACAAACCCACAGAAGTGATTATCTTACAGACTACCAGAGTCTGTATTAAAGTTTTTTAATTATTTTACAATAACTCAACTATCCTTGGACACTGTGATTGAAATCTGTCTCAGAGCTGCAGGGATTCTCAGCGGTGAAACTGGCTGAATAAACGATCTAAACCGAGCTTCAGACGGCAGTTCAGAGGCACTGTAAGATGTCAACATTCCCTTAACATTAATATAAACAAGATGAAAATATGGCTGATGTCTCACAGCTGCCCGATTTATAGACTTGTTCCAGAATCAGTGTTGATTCCTGCTCTTTCTGTGCTTTGTGTTCTTTTAACAGACTTCAGGCCACAACTGTTTATTATTATATTCATTAGGATACATGTGATATTTTTCCCATTTAGCCTCCACAAATCAGTTCCAGTACCCATCTTAACTGAAAGTCAAGTCATTTTATTTTCCTCACTGAAAGCGAAATGCTCAGAGCTCAGAGTAGAAGGCCAGAGGTAGTGTATTTTTGGGGATCTGTGTGTTATGTAATATGGTGCTGTGTTAGTGTGAAAGTAATCCCCCGCTCTTGTTTGAAGAGTGTTTCCCTGGAGGCTACTGAGGCATGTCGTGGGGTCAGAGGTTAATACAACAGCACGTGTGCAGGTCATGCCGATGCGTGTTAACAACAACAAACTGAAGGTCAAAGGTTAAAATAGCTGTCAGGCACGGCAGCTCTGTGTGTTTGTGAGATAATTACTACATGTCCGATTTTTACAAGCTTTTAGATTTATAGATTTCTGAAGAGAGGTGGTGCTTGTCAGTGTAAGTCTCACCACTCTCATGCTAAAGTGTTTCTATATGATATAGTCTAGAGTGGTCTGCATTGTTTCTAGGTGGTTAGGATATTCTGGTACTTATAAATGGCTTGGGTACCGCTATCAGTGTGATCCTTTTTTTCATCTGCCAGGCAAAAATTAAAAGCCATAAATAACCATTTATATATATATATATATATATATATATATATATAAAAAATCTTTAAAAGTATTAGACAATTTTTTTTGTGTTGAATATTACTGGGAAAATTACTTCTCATTCTCATTTGTTTAATTTTCAATTAGAATTTGTTTTTTTGCTCTGTTTTTTATTTACTATAAATGTATTGTTTTTATACCAAACAGGATCGAGTCTAATTATTTTGTATTTATATAAAAATACACAGTCACCAAATAGAATAGAATACTATATGAGTTCCAACCAGTCGTTAGAAAGCAGAAAGAATGTAGTGAATTGAATTTATTTTTATTTTTATTTTTATTTTTATTTTTATTTGTATTTTTATTTTTATTTTTATTTTTATTTTTATTTTTATTTTTATTTTTATTTTCTAACTGTGAAGGATGTGCCAAAGATTAATATGCAGGGTTATTATTAATGTTTCAAAATATTCCTCCTCTCTCTGTCTCTGTCTCTGTCTCGTACATAGCCTTTTTAAAGTTCTGTCTCTGTTCAATTATCTTTGTGAGAAATATTTATTTGTTTCATTTCTTCAGGGACTCATGTGTGTATTTTGGCTTGATGTACAACATTCGTATCTCTATCTAGTCTCTCTATTCTCTCTCTTTTTATGTGTGTTTGTAATATGTTTTGGCTCAATTTGAAAACAGATTTCTCAAGGGCCTCCACTAGACAAGATTTCCCTCAGACACACACACACACACACACTCCCGTAATTGCACAGTGTGTCTCAGCTTAGTGCCAGTGGTTTGGCACTAGATTTAAGCGGCGTGTGTTTTAAAAGTGCCAACATGCCCAGTGTTATTTTTTCTGTGTATCCTCTCAGTTCTACCAAATGATAGACTCCACCACAATCATGCAAACTGTGTGTGTGTGTGTATTGCCATTTGGTCTTACCTAACTGTGTTAGGATGTAATTTAGGTTGAGCTCTGATTGATTGAGATTTGTCTTGTTATGTAGCTAAATCCTCCATTAAGGGACTAAACACCCTGTAACCTTTTGACCTCACGTGGATGTACACAATCTCAAAACCATTTCAGAATCAGGAATCTGCAGAACCAGATCAGCAGATCAAACATCTCAAATAACCTCAAGAATTACTGCTAGGGCTGCAAAAGTGCTGATTTGTTGAGTTCTGGTCATGTAATGAGTAATCAGTTAAAGATGCTTAGTGACCTGTGAGAGATCAGTTAGTTGTGTGTGTGTGTGTGTGTGTGTATCTGTGTATTAAAGCATCAGTCAAGAATTGATTGTGGTTAAAAACAAGAAGATTTATAAGGACACAAAGGTGTCAACACAAATAAAAAAATGTAAAAAAAGATTTGTTACTGTCACAACAATGCAAGAACACTTTAGGCACTTACAGCACTTGCAATATGTTTGCATACTTGCGTGTGTATGTTTTATGTGAACTTGATGTATTATTTTAGTACTATTTCAGTTTAACTTTTATTTTTTCAGAGATGTATTAAGTTTTTATTTCATGGTCATATTTCTATTCTATTTTCATGTATTAGATTATTATTAACATTTTATATTTAATAGTAGAAATCACATAATATTTTAAAGAGTTATTTATATAAAAAGTAAAGTAAAAATACGAAAGCAAGTAGAATATTGGCCGATTTCTTTAGACTCTGTAGCAGTCAGGCATTTTTTTTTTGTTCCATTTTTTGTACCAAAACATCCATATTTTCATTCTATATCGCCATCTGCAGGTGGGCTCTAACCTGAAGTCATGTAATTATGAAGATTACAGAAAACACATTTATTTTGTGTATTGATTTATTAGTTTCTAGTTGTTCGTC
Organism: Carassius auratus; assembly: GCF_003368295.1. NCBI lineage: Eukaryota > Metazoa > Chordata > Actinopteri > Cypriniformes > Cyprinidae > Carassius > Carassius auratus. The sequence continues at coordinate 127,049 of NW_020529094.1, forward strand.
TATGTATGCACTAGTATGGCTAATGTGTATGAGTGAGTGATAAACGGTGTGTTGCAGTGTGAGAAACGTGTGTGTGTGTGTGTGGGGGGGGGGGTCATGAGATGTCTGTCTGCTGCATTGTGTGTGTGTTCGTCAAAGAGGAAAACATGAAAGGAAATGAAGGAGTGTGAGATTTGGAGATGTTGAGAGACTTCTGTAGTCTTGCTATTGGCAGACAAATGTTTCCATTTGTCTACTCGCACTGCAATAATATAACCATAACTAGACAGAAAGAGAGTTGGCAGAAGACGACATTAGATATGAGACTGCCAGAGAACTGTCTGTTCTCATCCTCCTGTGTTTCTTTACGTGCTTTACCATTGGATATGTGTGGGAACTATAACAGCTACTGAAAGTATTTAGATACACTACAAATTCCTATTTAAAAGTAGATAACTAAATTGAAGCTGTATGTTGGAGGAGTGAAGTTTATTTTTCAGTTTGTAAAGTTGCGTGTGCAACATAATGTGACAAAAAACAGTTATTACACTATTACTTGTTTGGAAAAGTGATTTTCAGAAAAAAATTCTGAATTGAAAGAAAAAAGTTTTTGAAGAATTTGAGAAAAATGTCTGTATTGTGAGATAAAGTTGCTTATAGCTTTTTAAAAAATTGTATCATGTGGCAGGAAGAAGCTTCCTTATTAGTTGTTAAATAGTTAGGTTGGTAGTTATTTAATTCCCAATACCACATTGTTCTCAGAGAAAGACAGATTGTAATGTTTTGATTTGCTTCTCTACTCTTGTGTCACTTTCAGTGAATGTTTTATTGAAGTGAAAGTATGATTAAAGTAAGGCTGAACGATTAATTGCATTTGCGATAATATCGCGATATGAGAAAATGCGATTTTCTAATCGCAACGTGCGCGATTTGAGGTGGGCACGTGACGCGAGCGAAAGAGCGGAGAACTCGGCTGCAACAACTTTTCATCCTGTCAGTTCATCTTTAACTTGTAGCGCAATGGCCTCTGCCTCGACGGAACAGTCAGTAACTGACACAGCTGCGACTTTAATCTCAAAGAGGAACAGCACGTCGGTGGTGTGGAACTATTTTGGTTTCAAAAAAGAAGATGCTGCACAGCTTCAGGTGTTATGCAGAGCATGCCGTGCTCCCGTTGCGACTTCACGGGGTAATGCTGTGTTCACACCAAACGCGAATAGAGCGTCAAATTCGCGTCTACCGCGCCTAGTTTGCGGCTTGACCATTTTGAGATCATTCGCGCGAGTAATTCGCTTGATTCGCGCGTGAAATTAACTTCACAACAGACGCGAATTCGCGTCATGGGGGGGCTTCTGCCAGCTGAGTCCACGGAGCATTTTCAACCGCCATTTTTATTCGGATAATTTTCAAAATATTACTGTTATTGTGTCATGAAATGTAGTTTTAAAAGTATTTCAGGCGAGAATGTAGTTGTTTTAAACTCAAATATGCGGTTTATTTATAATGACAGCGTCTATTTAAAAAATGTGTTTCGCCGAGCTCAGAGATGAGCTCCATGCGATCAGCGGGAGCTCCGTCATCATGTATCCGCCGAGAGTAGCCTTTCCTCGGCTAGATTTTCTGACATTTGCCGCTGGCTCTGATGTCTCTTTAGTGGTTCAAGATAAAATATAATTCGTTTGGGGTAAAATGAAACGTTTCTTATCTTTGGCCTTTATTCAATTTATCTATTAATATGTTTTATATATATACATAGGTCCTTTTTATTAAAACGGTGGAGTTTTTTGCTAGCACTACAGATATGTGGTCAAGCCGCACAGCTGAGCCTTACCAGAGTACCTGTACCTGCCACAAGCGCTCCCTCAGAGCGTCTTTTTAGCACAGGAGGGAATATTGTGACTTGCACTCGCTCATCCTTGAAGCCAGCAAAAGTCAATATTCTGGTTTTCTTAGCAAAAAACCTGTGAGCCACTGAGAACAAAACTGTTGGATCATTATAGCTGGCAGTGCCATACTCGTAGTGAACTTTAGTCTGTGTGGTGTGTTATTGTTGTGTACTTGATAAGTGAGGTTGATCTATTCCAAATTATAATATTCAAATAGTTTTTGTCTAATTTAAAAGTGCATTTCTCCATTTTTTTATTTATAACTTTATTTATTTTGATTTTACTAAATATTTTCAAAGCAAATGCTGTTGCAGTTGTGTGAAATGTTACTGACTTTGGAGCAGTAAGATAATTATTATTTTTAATTATTTTTTTCTTCAGACTGTAAATTTTGCACACAGTGTTTACAAAGTGCGCATACCTTTGTTTAAATTATTGAAATGCACAGTGGCAAAGCCATAGATGTTTCTGTAACGAGCAGTTCAATAAAAATGTCATTTATTTCAAGTCATACATGTTTTAATTTAATTATAACAAATAGGCCCAGCCTATGGGAAAGAACATTTCACACAAAATGCATCTAATATTGTGTTGGTCATATTTAAATAATTCATTACGTTTTGTTGGGGAAAAAAGAGGATAAAAAAAATCTTTACAAAACAAATCGCATATTAAATCGCAATCGCAATATTGGGGAAAAAAATCGCAATTAGATTATTTTCCCAAATCGTTCAGCCTTAGATTAAAGCATGTCAGCCACAGGACTATGAGGCAGAACCTAAAGCTCTTCTCTAGCAGCGGTAAGAAGCGTGACCAGCCTATTAAGACAAGACACTCATACACGGCTACAGGATCAGGACACTGACACACAGACTGTGTAATATTACTGTCTGTGTGTGTGTGAAGGATCATCACTGAGTCTGGAGGAAGGGCATCACGGGGAGCTATCAGCACACACACACACACACACACACACACACACACACACACACACACACATCACATTCAGGTCAGTGAGGATAAGGTTCCTGCTTCCTCTTGTCTTTAACAATGGAAGCTCTATTACTGCCCAGAAATATTTGTAGAGAGAGAGAGTTTATTCAAAAACTTGCTTACAATATACACAGAGATCATACAAATAAACTTCTACAACACTTTCTTCCTTGTTTCTTCCCCACCCTCCATATTTCATCAGGCAACATAAACTACCATTCATAAGTTCAGATTTGGGAGTTTTTTTTTTGTTTTATAAAGAAGTATCTTCTGCTCACCAAGGTTTTATTTATTTGATCAGAAATACAAAACAGTGATACTGCAAAATATGATTTAAATTTGACATTTCCATTCCATTTCAGTATATTTTAAAATAGGATATAATAATTTATTCAAATTATTCTTAATTTATTATTGCGATGAGTGCTGAATTTCCAGCAGTCATTATTCCAGTCTCCAGTGTCACATGGTCCTTTAGAAATCATTTTATCTTTAATTTTAATATGCTTAACATGTTTGTGGAAACGTTTTCTTTCAGGGTTTTTTGATGAATAAATAGAAAAAAAAGGTGTTTATTTTAAATATAGGTTTGAAATACATTATGAATATCATTACTGTCAAGTACATTTGTTCATTTTGTCCTTGATGAAAATAAGTTATTATTTATGTAAAAAAAATTGTTACTGACCCCAAACTACTGAATTATTGATTTATTTGTTTATTTCAAAATCTGTTAAAAAGTTGCACAATATCAGTCTATAGATCTATAATATGTCTAGATGTTGCTTTTTTTATTTACTATCCCAGTTGCATCAGTTTCTAGATAAAATCAGCAAAATGAAAATGCAAGCACTTTATTTAAAATAAATGCCTCTTAGATGTGTGTTTCATAAAGCCCTTATTTTTATTTATTTTATTTTATTTTTTGTGTGGTCATTTGTACGTAGCATATTTCAGTAAAGCTGATTTGCAACCTAAAGCGGTTTTCCTAAAGAGATTAGCAGGCTTGCCATGTTCTATTGTAGATAGTTTATCTGCAAACAAAACAATTGCACTATTCAGAATCTGATTTGATGCTGCTATGTTTAATAACAGTACTGGATGCAACACATTTATTCTTGCTTTCTCTGATTGCTTTGCCAGTCTAAGATCATTTCTGTGTCTCTGGTGCATGAGTTTGAAGTATTTAAGGCATATTTGTGTAATTTTCCCCCATATATTTATCCCTTCCAGAGCTATAAGGCTCTTACACTGGTCGGACTAGCATTTGGGGATGATTTCAGTAATCTCATGCACCTCCCCTCAAAGTGTGTTTTGTAGGCCTGTATTTAGCAGTGTGTTTGTGACTGCAGGGTATTATGTAATTTTATAGCTAAACTTACAGCAGATCAACGGCTACAGGCCATGAAGTATTAGAATGAATAACTGACTGTCTGCAGAGATAAAGCCTAAATACACTCACTTAGATTCAGCCGGATATGCAGTGTGTCTGAGCAAAATGAAAGGGATAATGGTGTAAAATACCTTTTTGCCTGTCCCAGCCATCTTTGGGTCCTCAGGTAGTCTTGAAACATTAGTGAGGTAAAGAGAAAGACGTGTAGGAGGAATGGAGGACAATTCAGTGTTAATGGGTCCCAGCTGCTCTGATCGAAGAACCAGAGAAGGTTTCGAGATTCCAGAACTCAGAGTCGCTTTTGTTCTAGAGATTGCTGTCCTGTTATTCAGCAGAGATGCCGGATGAAGTAATTAGCTTGTAGAATGTAACTACCTCAACTCAAAGCTAATGAGAAAATGATGTATCCTTGCTGGCCAGCTAAACACATGTCTAAGAGTCCCATACCTGAATCTACAGTCACTTTACACTCACAGACTCCTCAGAATTTCAGCTTCTCCAAAATGATGCAGTCGATCATCTTCAGCAAGTTATTCAGAGTCTGATAGTATGATGGTGGCTGTGTTTACAGGAGAAGTCCAAGCAGAACTCATCATCATTTGGGTTCAGACCCGAATACTACCAAGCAACCCAAAAGGAGAAATTTGAAATGTCATTTTGCAGAAGAACATTTCCACAAAAATACTACGTAGCACAACTTTTTTCATCATTGGTAATAACAAGATATGGTTCTTGAGCAGCAAATCATCATATTAGAATGATTTCTGAAAGATTGTGTGAAGCTGAAGACTGGAGGAATGACGCTGAAATTCCAGCCCTGATCACAGAAATAAATTACAATGTATTTAAATACAAAGCAGTTATTTTAATGGTAATAATATTTCACAATATTACTGATTTAGCCAAATGCAGCCGTGGTGAGCAAAAGAGACCTCTTCCAAATACATTAGAAAATCTTACAGACCCCAAGCTTTTGAATGTTGGTTAGGCGATGGATAAGGATCAACCCCCAACAGTACAACACTGATGAGCCAATAAATAAGCTGGACACTTGACCATCATCACAACCTCTCAGACAGACCCTGTGTCGCTCTCTCTGTCTTTCCATCTGATTCCACTTATCTTCCAGTTTCAGTCTGAAAGGATACTGATGGCCTAATAATCCCACTTTCCTGCAATTATCTAATTTTTTCTCTGATTCCATCTTCAATCCCTTCCCCTCTCTTTCTGTCGACACCCCTGATGAAAATGGGGAATCTTAAGGCGCTTCTCAACAGCAAGTGTGTGATGGAATTCCTGTGCTCTCTTAGAGAATCTGCAGATGTCGGTGTGGCTGACAAAAATACTTGTGTAAAGAACAGCGGATGGAAAAGGAGAGGAAGAAAACTAGGGAAAACCCAGCGCCTCAGCCAACGGGTATGTGCGCTTGCTGCCAGTGAGGTGAACGCCACCCAACTAAAACAGAAAACTAAATCACTAAGCAAATGTTTAGATGTCTGAGCTGCATCTGGTGTTGCGATCCAAAAGGTTGGACTGCTGCTACTAGTAGCTGAAAAGAAATCAAGTCACATAGATCACATTAAATTAATGAATACAACTGAAATCTGGCAGCATTAAAGGAATATTTCATCCAAAACAGTGAAAGTTTGGTCATTATCTGCACCCTCCTGTGTTACAAATCTGGCAGCTATTAAAATAGAATTATTTGTGAACTGTAGTTTATAGTGACCTCACCTGTCAAAAAGTATTCATTTATGCATTCAGAATTCTGGGATCAGTGCTATTTTTCAGTGTATTTAAAAAAAAAGTCTCTTCTGCTCACCAAGACTGCATTTATTTTAGTAAAAATACAGTATAAACAGAAATAATGTGAAATGTTATTACAATTTTAAATAGCTGTTTTCTACTTGAATATACTGTAAAATGTAATTTATTCCTGTGATGCAAAGCTGAATTTTCAGCATCATTACTCCAGTCTTCAGTGTGACATGATCCTTCAGAAATCTTTCTAATGCTGATTTGTTGCTAATTAAACATTTCGTAGCATTATAGATATTGAAAATATATATTTTTTGCTAATCATGATGATTTTTTCAGTATTATTTGATGAATAGAAAACATTTATTTTAATAGAAATCTTTTGTATCATTATAAATGTCTTTGCCGTCACGTTTGACTAATACAATATGTCCTTGCTGAATTAGAATATTAATTTATTAAAAAATAAATAAAAATAAATAAATCTTTGTGTAATAGTGTATGTACATTTGTTCTAGTGGTCATAAAGTCAAAAGAATATGTTTTAGAGAATATTTTACCTGCTTTTGTCCATACAGTTAGTCACAACAGTTTTGAACTCAGTTCTAATTTACCTTATGGACACAGAAGCCCTTTCCAAAAGAGCTTTTCTAGTGTTGCACAGAAAGAGATTTAGACAGAGAGGTTTGGAATGACAGTCCTTTTGAAACACTATGAAAAACATACAAATCTAAGTACTAAACATATTAAACAGCACATTGCCTGTGCTCTGTTTCTGACAAGATGTTTTTTACAGGTCGTCATGCTCTGGAAAGCAATGTGTAATGATATACAGCTCTGGCAGTGCATGACATCTGGGCTTGTAGGTATCTCTGAGAGGCGGTCTGTCCCGCTTAACCCCGGCGGCTGCTGAGGGCGGGAATAAAGTTGGTTCATTTGAGGTTATTGTGCTTGATGCCAGATGATAGACAGAACCTGCTTCTCAGCTGTGCTCTACTGGCCTGAGAGTCATAGAGTTGATGCATCTGTGGCCTGTGTCAGGACAGAGCAGATGTCTCCTCCTCTATTCCTCACGTTAAACATGGACCTCACTTCCTGCTCACTTATTGGGGAGAAAGAGAGAGAAAATCCACAAATTAATTAAGCATTTATATCTGGAAATAAACATTAAAATACATACTGTTTTAATAGTATAGCCATGAGACCTAAATATATACAGGTGCTAGTCATATAATTAGAATATCATAAAAAAAAAAAAATTCAAGTTGTTCAAGTTGATTTATTTCACTAATTCCATTCAAAAAGTGAAACTTGTAAATTATATTCATTCATTATACACATACTGATATATTTCAAATATTTATTTATTTTAATCTTGATGAGTATAACTGACAACTAAAGAAAATCCCGAATTTATTATCTCAGAAAATTTGAATATTGTGAAAAGGTTCAATATTGAAGACACCTGGTGCCACACTCAAATCAGTTAATTAACTCAAAACACCTGCAAAGCCTTAAAATGGACTCTCAGTTCTGTAGGCTACACAATCATGGGGAAGACTGCTGACTTGACAGTTGTCCAAAAGACAACTTTGCGCAAGGAAGGCAAGACACAAAAGTTCACTGCAAAAGAGGCTGGCTGTTCACAGAGCTCTGTGTCCAAGCACATTAATAGAGAGTAAAGGGAAGGAAAAGATGTGGTAGAAAAAAAGTGTACAATCAATAGGGATAACTGCACCCTGGAGAGGATTGTGAAACAAAACCCATTCAAAAATGTGGGGGAGATTCACAAAGAGTGGACTGCAGCTGGAGTCAGTGCTTCAAGAACCACTACACACAGACGTATGCAAGACATGGGTTTCAGCTTCACATTCCTTGTGTCAAGCCACTCTTGAACAACAGACAGCGTCAGAAGCGTCTAAAGACAAAAAGGACTGGACTACTGCTGAGTAGTCCAAAGTTAAGTTCTCTGATGAAAATAAGTTTTGCATTTCCTTTGGAAATCAGGGTCCCGGAGTCTGGAGAAAGAGAGGAGAAGGCACACAATCCATGTTGCTTGAGGTCCAGTGTAAAGTTTCCACAGTCAGTGATGGTTTGCGGTGCCATGTCATCTGCTGGTGTTGGACCACTGTGTTTACTGAGGTCCAAGGTCAACGCAGCTGTATACCAGGAAGTTTTAGAGCACTTCATGCTTCCTGCTGCTGACCAACTTCATGGAGATGCAGATTTCATTTTCCAACAGGACTTAACACCTGAACACAGTGCCAAAGCTACCAGTACCTGGTTTAAGGACCATGATATCCCTGTTCTTAATTGGCCAGCACACTCACCTGACCTTAACCCCATAGAAAATCTAGAGGGTATTGTCAAGAGGAAGATGTGATATGCCAGACCCAAGGATGCAGAAGAGCTGAAGGCCACTATCAGAGCCACCTGGGCTCTCATAACACCTGAGCAGTGCCACAGAATGATCGACTCAATGCCACGCCGCATTGCTGCAGTAATTCAGACAAAAGGAGCCCCAACCCAAATATTGAGTGCTGTACATGCTCATACTTTTCATGTTCATACTTTTCAGTTGGCCAAGATTTCTAAAAATCCTTTCTTTGTATTGGTCTTAAGTATTATTCTAATTTTCTGAGATACTGAATTTGGGATTTTCCTTAGTTGTCATAATAGTAGTTATAATCATCAAAATTAAAAGAAATAAACATTTGAAATATATCAGTCTGTGTGTAATGAATGAATATAATATACAAGTTTCACTTTTTGAATGGAATTAGTGAAATAAATCAACTTTTTGATGAGATTCTAATTATATGACCAGCACCTGTAGTTCACCCAAAAATTGAAATTCTGCCACTACTTACTCACAAAAGTAGATTTTTTGAAGAAAAATGTCCTGGTCTGTCCATACAACAAAGGTCAATATTCTTCAAAACATCAGTGAAAGTTTGAAACAACATGAGGGAGAGTAAATGATAACGTAATTTGCATTTTTACATATCCCCTTTAATATAAATGGCTGCAATCATTGTGTTGGTTTGGACTCATTCACAAATTCTGGTGCAAATCCCACCAGATGAAACTGCTGCCATAAGTGTTCCTGGTGTACGATGGCCATCACTTTGTCAGCTATTATAGGTTCAGAAGTAACCTGTGCTTCTGACATACACGCATACTGGTAACTTTAGGGATTCAACTCCCATTTTTAAAAATAGTTATCATTCCAACACTTGCAGTGTGTACAGTACGTGGCCTTTGTTTCTGACTGCGGACTCCCTTTGATTCAACAACTTTCTCACTTTCTCTCTCTTCCAGCATTTCCCCCTTTTTTTCCACATAAAGCTGTTTTTCATAAACTAGCCTGGAATAACTGTCCCTGAGGCCGAGGCCTGAAACACTAGCTCTCTCTGAGCTTTCTGTGTGTGTGTGTGTGTGTGTGTGGAAGCTGAAACACTAGACTTTTCTGAGCTGCTGCCAAACAGATGCAGTCACTTGCCGTTCCACTGGAGAAACCTTCATGGCTCTTTCTCTCTTGTTCTGTTCATTTCTCTGCATCTCGAAACCTCATTCTCACATCAGCCTTGAAATGTCTTTGTTTGTGACTGATTTTCAAAGAATAACAGTTTTATGATCGCTCTACAGCTACTTAAATATTAGTTGTTTGTACAAAATGATTTGGATGTTTTTGTGGTGTTTGCTAATGCAATCTTCCTGTCTTTCATTAAAATGGAATGAATTGTTCTTATTCAGAAACTACGTTAACTGATGTCACCAACTCTTCCTAATGCTTAACCCCTTTCTTCCCACCGCTATTCATGATCCAATTACTTCTTAGGATTTGTTGTTTATTGCAGTGATTCCGTAATATTATGGTCCTATATTGGGTGTAAAATGGATTGCACAATGTGTTTCAGGTGCATCCAGCACCATTTAAAAATGTCATGGAGACTCGGGGGTGTAATTTTACATACATAGTAACATTCTAAAAATCATTATAGCATAAAGATTGTTGATGCCAGAAGTCAAGAGTTTAAACCTTGAATAAAGTTACTCTGCAACTGTTGTGCATCGTGGTTGCAAGTGCTACATGGGTAAACATTTTCTTTAGAACATGTGAAAATTGACTTCAGTTGAGTTTCTGTCATTTGGAAGGGCTCAATAAGCCCCCATTGAAGCCTGGGACCATCCTACTACACTTTGCTCAGACTGACTGGCATCGTCTGATAAGAGAAGGTCTAGAATCAGATGAACCGCAAGAAACTAGACATGACAAGCTCCTCCTCAAGCTCCTTACCTCATTTAATAAGATAAAAGCCAAACCACACACACACACGCTCAGAGCTCAGGTTAGCACAGATCAGCTGGTCATTAAACTCTGACCTGTGTCTTCACTTCCTCGTCGAGATGTTTGTTATGTTTGTGTATGTTGACATGATGTCTGACGTGTACGTTTGGAGGATTCTAGGAAAAAAAAACTTATTGGATCCTGTAATCATGTGCTGAGATTTGTAAGTGTGGTAGAACTAAAGGATCATAGTTATGAGCACATAAACGCAGACATGCATTTTGCCCCAATTTTTAGTGGATAAACTCATGTGAGGCCTGTGTATCCATGCGTAGAAATTTCTACTCTTTGTCCAGCTGTGATGATTGACAGTTCGCTAACCCTCTGTGACCTCAGATGAGCATCCGACCCGCTGCAAAAGGTCAAGGTCAAGGTCAGTTTATTTATATAGCTCATTTAAAAGCAGCTAGTGTATCCCAAAGTGCTATACATATACAAGTCAAGTAAATATAGAGATTAAGGGAATAAAAAGAAATGACTCAAAACACAACACACACTCATGACTTTATTGAGCATCTGTGTGCTCCAACAACACAATACAGAAAGAACAGCAAGGCAGGCAGCTCAGGGGGCGGGGTTTGGATTGGATCCCCATATGTCATTGGCCTGTGTATTCAGGTTCTAGCTCTGTGATTGGCTGGAAAAGGAACCCCATCGTCCACATGCAAGCATGTTAGGTTTCTGGCTCTATGTCTGGGGGTCAAAGTGTGCGTGTGTTCATGTATCAGTGTGTATCTTCTGTCTGTTATTCTGTTTGTTCTCCTCCTCTATTAGTTGTCTGTTCGCTCTGTTCTCTTTGTATAGATGTATGTTGTGTACTCCTCTTTTCTCTTCACTTTCCTTGGCAACAGATCCTGTCTGCCTTCCCCCTCCTAATTCTCTCTCCCGTTTTTTTTGGCAGAACCTTCTGTTCCCAGACCTCCTTCGGGCTCTTTTTCTTTGTATCACTTTCTTTCTCTTTCTGTGGCACAAAGTGGCGTTTTTACATCACATAATCTGTTTGGTGGATCTCTGTGGCATTATCCAAAAAGATCTGCACATTTTTGAAGATCAAGAGTGCTGGTCTGTTCAAAACTCACTGCTTTGTTGCCAGGGTGTTGTTAGCATTGAAAAGTTTGGGGTCAGTAAGATTTTTATTATTATTAATAGTTTATTAATAAATAAGTATATATTAATAATTCATTAATATATTAAGGATGCATTTAATACATTAGGAATGTTAGAAAAGATTTATATTTCATATTAGTGCCATTTTTAATAAAATATTAGGCAGCACAACTTTTTTCAACATTTATGATCAAAATAAATATTATATAGAAAATCAACAGAATGATTTCTGAAGGATCATGTGACACTGAAGACTGGAGTAATGATGCTGAAAATACAGCTTTGATCACATAATCTTAAATATATATATATATATATATATATATATATATATATATATATATATATATATATATATATATATATATATATATATATATAAATATATATTAAAATTGAAAAGAAAAAAAAACGAAATCTTAATGTTTCTAAATATTAACATTGACTCCAAAATATTTGAATGCTGAGGGTATTTTGGTATTTTGACAATATCACCAGGGTTCATCCTTTTAAAGGTTAAATACATTTGTTCAAATCATTGTTTGAGTGTGCAATACTAATAGCAACGACTGGCTCAGAGAGCAGCACTAAAACCAAGCAAAGCTAAGATTTTTATGTCAAAACTTGGAGGTTTATGTTGCAACCTGCTAACATGCACTAGAAAAGTTGATAAATATTTTCTAAATTTTGTAATGCAGGTTAAAATGCCTGTGTGTGTGTGTGTGAGAGAGAGAGAGAGCATGTGTGTGTATCTTATGCCTGGTATCCTGTGCAGCCCTTCACATATGAACTATTGTGAAGCCTGTTTAACAGTCACATCCTGTCTGGGTCATGGGGTGTTCTGAGGACACACACACACACACAAATGGAGAAGGATGTGCATTCATCTTCGCCAGATTTAGCACTAGAGATCATCCTTACTGTATTTCTCTGTTGTAGTGTATGATATCATTTATTGGGCTTGTGCTTGTACTGTGCTGGGAGAGAGAACCACAGCGACCAAAGCACAAATATCAACAAACTGTGTTTATTTTTATTGACACTGAAAGGTGATGTTTGTTGATGTCAGTCTGCACACCTGTGACTGCCATGAAATGGCCCAAATCGCATCACCTGCTGTTTCCAAAGCTCTAGGGCTTTTAGCTCTGCTGTTTACATGTCTGACTTCCTCACTGCGCTGAGGAGCCCCCTACTGGGAAGAAAGAGAGTAGACTTGAATAACCTGGGATAGGTAAACCTAGCAAAATCAGGTTTATGTCGCAATGGAGTGCAAAAACAAAGGAAATTAAGAATATTTCTGTATGTATTGTTACTACTGATATAAAGTTAAGAAAATATGATTTTGTTTTTAGTAACCTATGGTTCAAATGTGTATGGGTTTGTAATATTTTGAATGTTATTTTAAATGAAATCTCCTGTCTCCAGTTTATTTTCTCAAGAATAAAATAATAACAGCTATATGGCAAAATATTATTACAATTTAAAATAACTGTTTTTGAAATGAATATCTTTTAAAACATAATTTATTAATGTGATTCAAATCTGAATTTTCAGCATCATTACTCCAGTATTCATTGTCAAATGATCCTTCAGAAATCATTCTAATATGCTGATTTGTTGCTTAGGAAACATTTCTGATTATTATCAATGCTGAAAACACTTCAGGATTCTTATATGAATATATTGTTCAGAATAACAGCATTTATTTATTTTTGTAAAATTATTAATGTATTTACTGTCACTTTTTATCAATTTAATGTATCATTGCTGAATAAAAGTATGAATTTCTTTCTGAAAAAAAAAACTTACCCAAATAGCAGAGTTATATTTTTCTTCTTTTTTTTTCTTGAATATGAGATAGAAATGTGACTTTGACAGTTTTAAAAAAATATATAATAGAAAAGAGTAAAATAGAACTGTATCTGTATTTCCATTCAACAAATTATTATCCGTCTTTAGTGCCATCTAATCAAAAGCTTGTAAAGAGCCCAAATCACATGTGGACTTTAGCCAGGGTGTTGTGCGCTGGTGTGAATGTGTATTAATGCTATTTATCTCAACACATGGATGGAGAATATTGGATTAATGTGTGAAAGATGCATCTTTATTTTTCTGCTCTTTTCTCGTCTCTCTTCATGCGTGTATATCTCTTTCTCCATTTATTCTCTCTCTCTATGTGTGTATGTGTATGTGTGTGTGTGTGTGTGTGTGTGTGTGTGTGTGTGTGTGTGTGTGTGTGTGTGTGTGTGTGTGTGTTGGCACACTCTGGCTGCAGACGGGCACACAGATGGGTGACAGGCTGTGCCGAAATCACTCTCACACACCTGCTCCTTCATACACAGACTTACACATGCATACATAGAAAAATGTATACACAAATGCACATTGAAAAACAGCTTGCTTTTAATAAAATAACCTCACGAATGAGTTTAGGTTCGCTGAGCTGCTCCCCAAAGCTCTTCATGTGTAAGTGCAGACAGATGTTTCTCCCGAGCATCTGTAATCCACCGCTCTCGCAGTCGAACAGCCCAGTACCACACATATATGGATGTCCTCGAGCTATGAGATAGTTCTCATCGTGACACTGAGCTCAGGATGAGAAATAAATAATTAGAGCAGAAAGAAAGCCGGAGAATGATGAGTATTGGCTGATAAACGAGTGCGGAGAGCCGCGGAGGGGGATTAGGACGCTTTGGAACACTTTAAGAGCATTATGGATTAAAAAAAGGTCAGAATGTTTAGCAACATAATGCTAAACCTCTTAAGCGAAACCCAACAGCATGCTGATAAACTGGGACGAAGGAAGGGGGCGAAGAAAAAGGCTGTATGGGGTTTAACATCTGTTTGGGTCAGAGAGAGAGTGTTTAAAAGACACAGAGAGATATATACACGTACCTCCTGACGTTATTATAAATTCTAATAAAACGGACATGTGTGGACACTCATAAACATTAAACTTGATGCAGCGTATAACAAACTTCATTTGACAGCCACAGCGGATGGAAAGACTTTCGGTAAATACAATTGTGTTAAGAATTTAATTACGTTTTGGTCTACTCCTCACACAAGGGTTTGTTTTTTTTTTTTTAGGAAAAAGAGTTTACTAAAAAGAGGGGGAAAAGAGGAAAAAGGAAATAGGAAAGTTGCATTACATACAATTTAGGAAAAAGAAGAAAATGAAATAAGACAGAAAATCAAAGAGATGACATGGATGCTTTGACATTAGGTTTGATCAAAAGTGACAGTAACATAATTTAGAATGTTGCAAAAGATTTCTATTCCAAATAAATGCTGTTCTTTTAGACTTTCTATTCATTAGCGATTCCTGAAAAAAACCGTGTGTCATTGATTTCAACATTGATAATAATAGAAATGTTCCTTGAGCAGCAAATCAGTTTCTGAAGGATCATGGGACACTGAAGACTGGAGTAATGATGCTGAAAATACAGCTTTAATCACTGGAATGAATGACATTTGAAAATATATCCTAATATAAAAAGTTATTAGTAATTGTAATAATAAAGTTAGATTGGGGTTTTAATGGCCGAACACATTAAAGTGGCAGTTACATGTAGTTTAAAAAAGAGTTTTTGGGTTGTGTCTTTTCTCACCTATAGAGCACACAAGGAGGGTCAGGACTGTCAGCGATGAAGCTGCAGAGCGACAGTTTTTGGTCACTTGTGTGTTGTTGCAGTGTTTTCAGTCTGCACCAATCTGTGTGTAACCAATGGCACTGTATCAAAAGATCACAAAATTCACAAGTTCTGTCATCATTTGCTCATCTTTTAGTCATTACAAACATGTTTGAATTTCTTGCCTTCACAGAACACAAAAAGAGACGTTTTGAAGAACATCCCAGCCGCTCTTTTCTCTATATTTATTAAAAGTGTGACAGCCGCAGCCAAGCTTCAAAAACGTGATGCCTTTGAGATTTGCTTATGTAACACCAACCTGCGCTTCTTTTGAATTTGTGGCGAGCTCAGATGTTAGCCGGGATCTCCAGCTCTCATTAAGGCTGAATGAATTGTGGACGGTTTTGTCGCAGCTCTTTTGCTCTCAGTCCGAGCGTCGGTGAGCTCAAATAGGACTAGGGTTGCTGTATGCCATGAGAAACACAATCTACTGTACACATTTTTCAGCCTTGTTCATGGGTTTCGGCCTATGTTTATCCTGTGTGTCTATGTATGTCGTCATCTAGCAGGAATGCGTGTGCTCCGCCAATAATAAGATGGCTGCCAAAGACTAAAATGGCTGCCAGGACTCCAGAAAAAGAGAAAGAGAAGGCGAGAGATGGAGACAACACGCTAAATGTAGAGAAAAAAAGAAAGCATCTTGCTCTTTCTCCTCAGTTTAGACTGCTGTTCTTTTGTTTGTGCGAGTGTGTTTGTCCTAATCTCTACACACTCTATCAAATCATGCTGGCATGAGCCAGTGTGTTCCCTTATCACCTACAACACCTCCACAAACACACACGCACACGCAGCCTGCCATAAACTGTGCTGATAACACACACTTTCATGCATGTGTACTTAGACACTCGTTTCTCATTTTCTCTCTCTCGTCTGCTAGCAATATTGTAGTATCTAAGTGCCTAAACATCACCGAACAATCCAGTTCAAACAGTAGGAATTGAATATGAGTCATTTTCTGACATTTATATGCATCTTTTTTCTGTTTCTCAATGCAGAATCTGGGCAATCAGACAATTCCAATCAACAGGGAGAAGTGGACATCAAACCCCCACCAAACGGTGAGACTTACACACTGTTATACCATTTAAACGTTTTTTAAAAATGTTTATGAATAAGTTTCTTATGCTCACCAAGGCTGCATTTATTTGATAAAAAAAAAATGTATTTTGAAAAATAATATCGGGAAATATTATTAGAATTTACACTTTGAATTTTGAAGTGTAATATATTTTAAAATGATATTTATTCCTATTTTTACCATTATTCCTCCAGTCCTTCAGAAATCAGTCTAATACGCTGATTTGAACGTTCCAAAGAACAGCATTTATTTTAAATAGACATCTTTTGTAATATTATAATTAACTTTACCGTAATTTTTGAACAATTGAATGCATACTTCATGAATAGAAGTTTTCTTTTATTTACCCCACACTTCAGTACAGCAGTATCACACGAGCAGGAGTGTTAGACTAGAGTTATTCATGTCTGTCTCTTAGCACAGAGACCAGGTTCCAGATGGGTGAGGAATATGTTGAGTAAAGCAATGTGATTTGTGTTGTCTCTGCAGGACACCTGAGTTTTCAGGACTGCTTTGTGACTTCAGGGGTGTGGAACGTAGCCGAGCTGGTACGAGTGTCTCAGAGTAAGTGCTCTAACACACCAGTGTTTTCGGAAATGAACACCACACTGCAAAAAATATTAGCTGTGTTGCCAAATTCATGAACGAATCGCTTATTGATGAATTCTTATTGATGAATCGGTGGAACAGTTTGGTAAACAGAACCTCTCACTGAAGTTATTATGTCTGACTCAATTTGCTAATTTGATATTCTGATTTGTTAGGTTACTGTATCTTTACAATTTGTTGTAAAGTTGTTTTTATAAAAAAGAATGTAGTTTTAGTGTCATTATTATACTGTTATTATTTACAAATGTGTGTGTATATATATATATATATATATATATATATATATATATATATATATATATATATATATATATATAATATTTTTTTATAATGTTTTCATTTTAAGATTTTTTTTTTTGTGCTTTTGTCATTTTTATTATTATTTTTTATTAAATGTGCATACAGTTTTCATACATTTTTATTTCAGTTTTAATTTACATTATTTTAGTTCTTAAAGTTATATTAAAAGAAAATGAGGAATGCTGAAACTAAATAGTTTTTTATGTATTTTATTTTAACGTTTATTTCAAGTAACAAAGATGTTTTAATGGTTTTAGTTTTAGTTTTAGTTAATGATAATAATCCTGAAAAAAATGATGCTGTCCTTAATCAAGTTGTAATACCCAGATTTGGTATTTATGGGAAGTATAGTAAATGACATCGAACATTCATTTAGCATAGATTCATTAGTAACTTCACCCTCTCTATTTGATATTTAAGTTTTTAGATTTTACATTTGGAAAGTTTAAACTCCCAACACGTTCCTCTCTTCCGCAGCCCCTGTTGCAACAGCATCCGGTCCTAATTTCTCTCTTGCGGATCTGGAAAGTCCCGGTTACTACAATATCAACCAAGTAGCACTTGGCCGACGTTCACTTGCCTCTCCTCCATCCACAAGGTGAACACACAAACAACCATATTCCTCCTCTTTGTGTCTATTTCAGTCTCTCTTCAGTACAAATTTGATCGGTTTTGCTCTCCTTTTTGTCCTTCCTTCTGTTTCTCCTTTGCCTGTGGTTCTTCTTGCTCTGTAGGTCTGAGGTGGAGCTGTACGCCAGTCTTCCTCGGAGGTACTATGTCTGTCACAGTCCTCTTGTGTGTTACTCTCTATCAGTCACAGGGATATTGATTAACCTCTCTCATGGTCTCTCTCTCTCTCTGTAGCTCTAATAAGCGTAAGTCTATAGATGACAGTGAGATGGAGAGTCCTGTCGATGATGTCTTCTACAGTCGTTCTCCGGCTGGCACCAGCTCCCAGTCCAGCGGCTGGCCGAATGATGTCGATGCAGGTGAGCATCACGTGTACATATGAACATGCCTTTTACACTGAAATGGTGCTGATACCAGAGTCTGGACTCGGCAGTAGCAGAGAACCTTTGAGAAGCGACCTAGATTTCCACTGACCTGATATAGGCTATATGGGGATAGATCGGGTATTGGTACCATATCGGTGAAAAAGGGATCAATTGCATTATATTCATGATCTCAACACAATGTTTTCTCCTTCTTCCTCTCTCCTCTCGTGTTAATAATTCCCTTCTCCGGTTGCAGTGCAGCACCATTTGACGAGTATTCAAGAGAGGAAGATAAAACATGAGAATGATGGTGTGCAGTTTCCTTACCATGGTTAGAATACATACTACACACACTTACACATGTACACAAGGTTAAACGAAATGATCGCTGTGGTCACAATCAGCTAGTAGTGTTGGAAGAACCCAGATGGGACAGTCAAAGTCAGAGCAACATACACACAAACAATCACTGAGAAAATGCACAACACAGGTGCACCTTCTGTCCACGCATTAGCCACACACACACACACACACACACACACACACACACACACACTCTCAGTCTGTGTTCTGGTCCCAGATGGCACTTCCGTGTATCTACAGTATAGTGGGAGACATCTGCTCCGCATTTGTGTGTGAATGTCATAATCAGAAAGCAATGCTTTTCATTTCAAACCTTTTTCAGAAAAGAAAACTGCTTTTTAAGCAGTTTAGTTCTTCCCATTATGTCCATTTATGATATTAGCAAAGGTTTCCATCAGCAGAAATATTCTTTAGTTTTACCCATTCATTTTTGGGGCCTCTCTGACCCTTACACCATGTTAAACAGTGGGTCAAGGTTTGGCTGTTTTTTATTTTATTTTTATTTTTTTAACAGATATGAATAATTTTATTTAGCAAGGATGCATTAAACTGACACCGAGGACTGGAGTAATGATGCTGAAAATTCAGCTTTGCATCACAGAAATAAATTACATTTTACAATTTATTCAAATAGAAAACTAATTCTGTTAAATTGTAATAATATTTCACAATATTACTGTTTTTACTGTATTTTTGAGGGGGAAAAAATCAGCCGTGGTAAGCATTAAATATTATTTTTTATAAATCTTACTGACCATAAAAAACTTTTGAATGGGAGTCAAAGTGAACTTTTAATTTCAAACATGGGGGATGTTGTCAGAGGGTCCCAGATGTCTGTGTAAATTAACTTTAAAACTGAAAATTGGTCGTACAAATAAACTAGCTGGCATTCATAAAAGTTTTCGTAAATGTTTTGTTCTGAGAATCTTTGAATGTGTTATTTTTATAGTACATCAAATTCTTATTTCAAAAGAACCAGGAGGCGAGATGTGTTGAGTGCATGTGTACACGTTTTGTGATAAATATACATATACAGACTTAACACTTTCACATGCATTTGCACACTCCCACACACACGCATACACACATGCGAGAACAAATGCACTCGAAAGTGAACGAGGAAGGGGAATTAAGCTGAAATGGGATTTAATGCCTTGTAATGCAGAGAGGAAAAAATAGCATCAAACTGAAATGACGTTTAAGTGTGTGTGTGTGTGTGTGAGTAATACTGAGCAATGGGTGCCAGGAGGACTGTGTGCATGTGTTTTGGTTATCTTCCAATTACGAGCCATCCCTTCTCTGTTATCACTTTCTCCTGCAATTTCTCACCTTTTCATTTTATTTTCATCTCTCTTTCATCCTTCTGGTGATGGATTGAACTAGTTGAGGTGTTGCTAATTTAATAGTTAAAGACTACGGCTGGGTGGTATGAAGCTATACACATTATTTGATGGTAGAAATGTGTCACTGTTTACACAGCTACAGGCTATATTTGCATGGCTATTTGTGGACATCACTGCTTTATGTTATTTACACATTAAGGACGGCAAAGAATACAAAGTAGAATGTGACCTAAACAAGTCAAGACGAGGAATAACTTGTTTATTGAAGAAGTTGTGAAACTGAGTTTAGTTTTTTATGCTTGGCAAGCAATGTCGCAACTTGTTCACAGGTGTGTGAATATCGGATATTTCGCAGTGTGGCTCAGAACTATCAGTTTTATAATATTGATTACACCGTTTTCTGTCTTTTAATTGAAGAGTTTTGTAATGTGAATCTGTTTTTGCTTCAATAAAACATTTTTTTATGAAAAACCTATTAATTATATTAATAGGTATCCCTTTAAGTATTTTAAATATTAGAACCTGTCAATCAAGTTCCAAATAAATAGATAAAATAAACAAATATGATGTATTTTTTGTTTTATTCACTAGATTGTTCAAAAGTAGACATTACCAAAGTTATTAAAATAACAACGTTACAATTATAGCGATTATATTTATTAAAATGTTTTATATTAATATGTTTATCTAAAAAATATTAGAACTTGTTGATCAGGTTCAATAGAAAGAGAGCTCATATGAAGTATCTATTAATTCATTAGATTATCCAAATAATACCAAATATATAAAGTTTTTTGTTGTTAAAATACTAGCAAAAATGACCAGTGTATGTATGGTATCCCTTCAAGAACCAACAGTGATCATTTGAGGAGTAGTTGAGTCAGTTGAGCTAGCGAGTGTTTGATTGGTGTGTGCTGTTGTTGTTGTTGACGTGTGGTTTCTGGCAGGGCTGTCCTCTCCTGGGTCTCTAAAGAAGCCAGCGGGGAAATTCGATTTCAGCGCCCTGTCAGCACAGACGAGGTCCCCCCGAATGGCCTTCACACACCACCCGCTGCCCATGCTGGCAGGCGTGAGACCAGGTGAGACAGACACACTCCAGCAGGGAGAGAGAGAGAGAGAGACAGAATGGAGGGGGAAAGGAGGGATTTCAAGTTTTAGATTGCAGGCTTCTGATTGGTCCCAAAGTCCCATTATGGCACCACACTAGTCCAAAATTGCCCTCAGTGGCATTTGATTGGCTCTAAACAGTGGTAAGTTATTAATGGAGGCCTCTGATTGGCTGGGCAGAGAGATAGGGAAAGTAAGGAGCTGCCATAGTTCGTGAACGGCACCATCCATCCACGTTCCCTCTTGCTCTCCATCTTTTCCTCTCTTCTCTCATCATCATCTCATCCACAGCTTTTACCTTCATTTCTCAAGTGTGTTTTTCTGGATGCTTTCTTCAAATGTGTCACCTACATTTTATTTTATTTTTTAATTTCATTTGAATCAACTTATGCATCATTGCATGTAGATGTCATATTAAAGATGTTCTGTGAAATCCTGTGCACATACAGTGGAGTTTAAAATTCTTGCTTGGTTTATAGAATCGATTTTGGTTCTCTTGATAACAGTTGTTAAATGTGCGGTGTGGATGAAAACCATACTAAAATACTCTGACAGTGTTTCTCGCACCACTGTTCAGCTGAATTTGCTGTGGAAATCTGTGTAGCCAGTGTAGTCCAGTTCCCAAACAAATACATCTTTTGAGTCGGTTCTTTTTAGTCAATCTTAATCATTCAAAAAATCTAGTTTTCCACAAAAATTTACTGTATAGAATTCCTAAAAAGAATAAATGATAAATCAAAGTTCTCAAAAGAGTCAAATTGCAACAAGATCCCTACTAAAAAATATTTTCCTCCATTCTCAGGACACATATTCTACTCTTTGTGAAGAACCGCACTCATTTAACAATTAAACAACAGTGTGCAGAGCTCTCATCTGAATTTCAGACGGTGGATTTGCTCATTTTGCTCTCATTTCAAACATTCTCATTTTAACATCCTTGTGAATAAGCCTATATTTGGTTGAAGAAAAGAGAAGAAGAGGGATGGAGACATAAACGGGGGAAGCCATGAGGGAATGTTTAGAAAGCTTCCTAATGTGTAACAGATGCGTGACCAAGAAGAGACTCATATAAAAACTGTACGTTTCGCTCTCTCCGTTTTCAAAATTAGCCAGTGAGCATGTTGCTTGTTATACAGACATGTTGCAGTCGTATTGGCACAGGACAAAATGTGAAGGAGAGCATGTGTATGTGGGGGATGATGATTGGGGGTGCTCTTATCGGGCTCTTCTTGGCAGGCACACTCAAAGCGGCATGGAAATCCAGTCAGTAAAACGATGATATTCAGAGGCATTAAGATCGCAGTCTCAGGCCGCTCCAAACGTCTCCATTCCCACCCAAAGGAGAGCGATTCAGAGCTCCCTCCCGTGTTCTCCCTGACGTCCCAGATGTTTAATCCCATCCGATGGCCCTGGGAAAAGCACAGAATTGCTATCCGTTCGGGTCCGGCTGCAGCTGGCGAGCCCTAATCAAGTAAAGGTCAGCGGGACAGAGAGCAGCGGCTTTAAATGGATTATACGTGCGTGTGACTATGGAGGTTTTTCTCCGGCAGACGCTTCTGGTTAGATTATTTATGTAGAGTCAGACAGTGGAAAAAGCAAGGTTTGTGTTAAGCCGGGAGACGAGGGCAGACTGCATGCACATGAGAAAGACCGTCTCGCTGCCGTTTCTAATACGTTTGTGTGAGTTATGGATGGATGTTGGCTGCTGTTGTGAGAGAGATACTGTGGTTTGCTTTCTTGAGTGATGAAGAACTCTTTGGAGATTGAGAAGATATAATTTTTGTTTGTGTGTTAAGGGTGTTTATGAGTGCGTTTGTTTCTGTGTGTGTGTGTGTTTGTTGGCACCCCATGTGCCTGGCTCCTGCCCAGTACCTAATGAGATTAAGAAGACTGAAGAAAAAGAGGGAGTTGGATATAGACAAAAAAGAGGGACAGGATGAGATAGATAAGAGGAAAAAGAGGATGATGGAAATGGCGTTAAAAGAAACAGTTCAGCTAAAAATGAAAATTGTGTCATCATATATCCTCACGTCGTTCCAAATCTGACTTATGTGGCTTACAAAAAGAGATGTTACGCAGAATGTCCAAGCTGCTTTTTTCCATACAGTAGAGGTGAATAATACTATAAATAAATCTCATTTTTGAATATATTCAAATAGAATACAGTTATTTTAAATTGGAATAATACTTCAAAATATAACGTATGTATTTTTGAATAAATTAATGAAGCATTGGTGAGCATAAGAAACTTCTTTCAAAAACATTTAAAAAAATCCTACTTCTTGACTTAATAGTGGTTTTCTTTAAAAAGTTCCTCACACAAAGCTATTGTGTAAATTCAGAAGACTTAACGTGAAGCACATGAGTTGTATGGATTTCTTCTCTGGCACTTTTTCGTCCTTTTTGGAGCCCCATTTACATTCATTATATGGTAAATGAGGATGAATAAATGTAAAATAAATAAATAATGTCAAAAAGTTATGCTATTCCATTAAGGTTATAACACTATTAAAATGTGACCCTGGAACTTAAAATCTTAAAAACTTAAGTTTATTTATTTATTTTATTTTTTTAAAATAAGCTTTCCATTGATGTTTGGTTTATTAGGATCTGAAAATATTTGTCCGAGATACAACTGGTTGAAAATCTGGAATCTGACGGTGCAAAAAAAATTCAATACTGAGAAAATAGGCGTTGAAGTTGTCCAAATGAATTTTTTGCAATGCATATTACTAACCAAAAATTACGTTTTGATATATTTATGCTAGGAAATTTACAAAATATCTTCATGGAGCATGATCTTTACTTAATATCCTAGTGATTATTGGCGTGAAAGAAAAATTGATAATTTTGACCCATACAGGGCACTATTTTAATGATCTAAACACAAAGTGTAAAGCACTTCTTTCAAAAACATTATCTTATGCATTGCAATCATTTAATTTTTAATATTTGGTATTTTGTGTGCTGCAGTCCATCCTTGAGTTTAATAAGCAGCATGTACGTTCCTTCAATAACAAAGAAAAATCATTGTGCCAGACTTTAGACCAGGTTTGAGCAGTTTATGGTGCAGTTTATTTTCAGCTCCTTACAATAGCAATGCGCCTGAACACACCTCTTTTTTAGACCAGCACGCCCATGGGTGCAAAAATGAGCACAAATGCATTTGCTAATTAAATGACGTGGTGCAGGATGGAAAAATGCAAACGGCGCCGGACTGAAACTAGCAAACACACTTGCGCTGCGCCTTGCATCGCATGGCGCCGGGTGTATGATAGGGTCCACAATGTTTTTTTGGCTATTGCTTCAAATATACCCCAGTGACTTAAGACTGGTTTTGTGCTCCAGGGTCACACTCACAAATGTGGGAAATTGAAGAATTGAGGTTTATATGAGCACACACACGAATGCTAATATCCAGTACAATATTACAATATTCTGTGTCTCTTACACACTTTGCTCACTTTCTTTGTGTCTTTCTCAGGGAGTCCACGTGCCTCAGCTTCTGCCCTTCATTTCCCTGCTCCTTCCATCATCCAGCAGTCCAGTCCATACTTCACCCACCCCACCATCCGCTATCACCACCATCAGGACCCGCTCAAAGAGTTCGTCCAGTTCGTCTGTGCTGACGGCTCCGGGCAGCCAGGGGCACAGGTAACACACACACAATATCATGATTAACACAGCACCAGTGTGGACACACACACACGCACACACTCACTGACACACATCTCTGCTAAAGTCCCTCTCTTTCTCCTCTCTTCCTTTCTCTTTCTCTTCATTATCTTGACAGTCTCCATTTATCTTGTTTTGATTTCAGTTTCATCGCCTCATTTGTTATACAAAGTGTCCAGAAACACTAAAACACTTGTTTTAAACAGATATGGTAGTGTCTACAATGATTTCTTGTTATATTTTTCTTCATCTGGGTTTAAAATCAAGGATTCATCATATGGTTGTGATGAAAATGATCTGAAAAGTTACATTATAAAAAAATAAAAAATATTACACATGAAAAAAAAGTAATATTAACCTCATGTATGTTGGAGAGAATATTGCAGTAACGATTAACTGTGGAGACTGAAATCAGAAATTGTATAGCGAGTTTAGAAAAATGTCTGTTTTGCTTTTCCCATTGTTTTTGCATTTTCCAAAACAGATCTATACTAAAAGGGCATGTTTCATGACACTTTACTAACTGTGCATGTGTTTATTAATTTTTGAATGTGTCTGTGCATTTGTAACATTCCAATCTCACCCTTTGTGATTGCACTCCTCCACATTTCTGTATCTGTGTGAGTGTGTGTGTGTGTGCGTGTGCCTCTTTCACCCCCTCACCATCTGTATGTGTGTGTGTATCTGCAGCCTAACGGGAGCGGTCAGAACAAACTGCCCAGCTCCTTCTTACTGCCTCCTCCTCCTCCTCCGGTAGCGCGGCCGGTGCCGATGCCCCTCCCCCTGCCCGAGCACAAACCCAGCCACACACACCCCGAGAGCGGAGGCGGCTCTCCGGCCTCGCCCTGTAAGTGTCCGCTCAAGCACCAGACCCACCAGAGCCCTCGAAAACGTCCCATTACCGCTGCGCTGAAAATAACTCATCCATTTTTCGAGTATAAAACCACGATTTTTGACCATTAGGCCTGAAACATATCCTACGCAAGTACGCAGATAGTTCTAGCTGTGTTTCAAAATGTTTCAGAGCACATTGGGGCCATTTGCATATTTTTATCTTCTACAGTCAGTTTTCTTTATTTTAGGTTAGTTAAAGGATTTACATGTTCATTATAAGATATCTGAATAATAGGCTCAGCTATTTTATGGATTCCTGTTTGCATACTTGCGTAAAGTATATTTCTGTCTTTAGATGCCCTGCTCTTCTGCATCTGACTTTTTTCTTTGTTCATTTTTTCTCATTCTATTCCCTTTTCATCCTGTTTTTTCATTTATTTATCCAATTGCAATCAGTCACTGACATTTCATTGGCTGAATCAAAGCAAGAACACCAACCAATCACTCCCATAGATCAGCCTCCCTCCACAACACTCTCACTTTTCATTTTCCTTTCTTTCTTTTCTTCCTTCAAGAGATCAAATTCAGGGCAGCTGGCATGGACTCCAAACAAACAAACAAACAAAAAATGTATGCCCCGCATTCAGCAAGAGCGCCTTTCCATTGACACATCAAGCTAAATACAAAAAGGAAATCTGTGGAGACGTGCAGGTGAAGGGATTTTGTGTCTGGCAGTGTGTGAGAGCAGGCGGCACTGGGTTGTGGGTCTTTGCTTGGGATGTGTGTGTGTCGGGTGCTGTCAGCAGGGCGGCTGGGCAAAAAGAGGAGCCTGGTTGAGCAAATCTATGAGAAGAACATCCCGTCCAGTTCTCCCTTCTCACTTGTGAATGTTCTTTCTCTTTCTGTGTTTTTCCTCATTCGTTCATTTCATATCTATGGAATGGTGTATTGGTCTCAACCTGTTGCATCCCTTCATTTTTTATCTTTCATCTTTCAGAGTTTTTACACACACAGCAACCTTTTTCAGTCATATTAAGAAAATAACACACACACACACACACACAGACATACACATTTATGAACACTTATGCAAACATATAAATTTTCCTCATATTCCATGGAGTCCACTCCGCAAAACTGCCCTGAATTTGAATTTAGAATTTTAAAGTGAATTTTGTGTTTTCAAAGAAACAACAAACAACTGCCTCAAATTTAGAAAATTTGAAAGTATAAATTAATTTTCAATTTTGGCATTTTTCACCTGAACATTTTTTTCATTCAAATCCTTGATCCCAAACTGCAGTTTAATCTGCATCAGCCATTTATCGAAACCCAAAAATTGTTAGCACACACTGAGCACGCAAATATGGTTATCATAGTACTCCAAGGAAAGTAATACATTTTCTATAAATCGTCATTAATGGTCGTCTAGAATAGATGTGTCATTAAAGGCAGCAGAAGACAAACTCCATTAGATGTTTCAAAAAGAAAAAAGGTCAACAACAAAACATACCCTAAAATTAATATTAAATAATAATTCCAATCTGTATGTTCCATCCCTGCTGGTTGTTTTTTAACTTACTGACTGGTAAACTGGAACTTTGAAATGTAAAAAGAGTTTGCTCTCATAATTGTGTATTTTCATAATCAACCAGCAGATGCTTATTGGCCAATTCAAACCAGCCAAACCTTAATTTCTTAATTTACTCTAACAGATCACAATCCCATTTAATGCCACAAATGCGCACTTCACATTTAAGTCACTTGCTTATTTTACATTTTAATGCCAATGATTCAAATATGAGCTTCTTACTAAAATCTTTACAATAAAAACACAAGCATCACAGCTGTGAATGCTGACAGACGTGTGTGTGTCCCAGCAGCATACCCAGCGTCAGGCTCCTCAGCTTCCAACAGGTTTGTCAGCATCGGATCACGGGACAACTTTCTGAACATCCCACAGCAGACTCAGGTACATACATGCATGCAGATTTACTCTAGGGACATGTGTGGCATGCTGTTGATTAGCTTTCTATTTAGATGATGTGTGTATACAATGGGAAACATGTTTACAGTAAGCAAAGTTTCATTTGAAGCTTAGCAAGCAAGATGAGGAGTGTTTTGTCCATTTTGATTTTACTCAAATAAGGCACGTTTTTGCATTTAGACCCTCAGGCCTGCTTTTCTGGTAGGCTTCCATTGAAAGTGTATTTACTGTAAACATATGTCCTCTTTGTTTTATTCAAGCTGAGGGTGAGTGTATTTTCTAATCATCATCATGTTAAAGATGTGGTGTGCAGACATTAAAATGCCCAAGAGTATTCCTTTAAATTGAAAATCGGCTCTTCAGTCCATCCATCAATCCTGTGTTTTTGATCAGCGAGTATCGTGGGTCTGAGCGTTGTTAAGTGCATGTGGTTGGTAGCAGTCAGTGTTTCTCTGGGGGTTTGCTGAGGGACACGCTGCTCATTTCAAATGAATTTTGTGGCCGTGTTCCCACTCTCACCAGCTACAAAAACCACAAGCACTAACAATAAGACCATACACATGAAAACAATCATTTCCTCCTCCTCCTCTTCACTGATTCCAAAACCAAATGTCTTATGATTCATCAGATTTATTATGTAAGCAAGTATGACTTTACAGTGTCCTCTTTTGTTTCTGCATACACATTTACACACTTGCAAGGTCCAAAATATACTTTTTGCCTCATCTGTTAAGTTATTTTGAATTACTTTTAGTACGATTGAATACGGTAAATTTCTAACTGTAAGTTTCAAACTTAAAAAAAAAAAAGTTTGGGGTTGGTAAGATTTTCAATGTTTTTGAAAGAAGTTTCTCAGGCTCAAAATACTGTAAATAATTTTTTTTTATTAAATTATTATTTTTTTTTATAAATTATATATATATATAATATATTATTGTCTTGGTGACTTATTGCAAATAATATTCCACACATGTGCCACCACATAGTGATCTAAAGGGGAAAAACTCTTAGACACATCCTAGTAAACTTCAGGTAACAGCGTTTGCACTGAGGGAAAAAGTTGTAAGAAGAGAAAAGGTCCAGTTCATTTTTAACGTACGGACTGAGCATTGGCCTAGTTCACATGTGTTATATGTAGTTTTAACACGCAGATCTATGCAAGAGAGAAAGTCTGACATACTGAGGAGAGAGAGAGAGAGAGAGAGCGAGACAGACAGAGAAGAGGGTGACACGTCCGAATGTCTGGTTTCCCTCAGCAACCAGACATGATGTCATAGGTAGTTGAACTTGAACTTAAGGAGAGAACTTAAGAAAAAGGATGGACCTCACTACTGAAGACACAGTGAGAGAGATAGAAGTATAATATGGGTCCCACAGGGATCAACAGATTCTAGAACTTCTATTGAGTCAAAAAATCAGTAACCTTCTTACGTCACATATTTCTCTTTAGATACCATCTAAACACTATATCTATTCAAAAACAGCAGGGGTTTAGTTTAGCCATTTATTTTGCCGATGGAAGCGGTGACATAAACAGCGATGCTGAGCTCTCTGAGGCTGAGCTGGTCTGTAGAGGTGGTGTGTGTGTTTATATTGTGACCACTGTCCTCTAGTGGTTATTCTGAGAACTGCCACAGCATTTCTGTTGAATCATGTGAGATGTCAAACTGTCAGGAAATGTCAGAAATAGTTCACTCGGCAGAAAAAAATAATTTTGAAGTGTTTGGATATACTGTCCCTGCCTTCATGTCATTCCAAATCCACGTTTCAAACAAATATTACAATGGTGAATTTCAAGACTAGAAAGGGGGTTTTACTATTGACATTTTGGAGTCTAATGCTCGCCTAGGCTGCATTTATTTGATCAAAACAACAGTAAAAATTTTTTTTATATTTTAACAATTTCAAGTAACTGTTTTCTATTTGAATATATTTTAAAATGTAATTTATTCCGTGATTCAGATCTGACTCCAGTCTTCAGTGTCACGATGCTTCAGAAATCATTCTAATATGATGATTTGCTGCTCAATAAACATTTTTTATCAATGTTGAAAACAGTTGTGCTGCTTGATATTTTTGTGGAAACCTTGCTTACCGACATTATAAAAGTCTTCACTGTCACTTTTGGTCAGTATACTGCATCCTTGCTGAAACAATTATTAATATATACAAATAAATAAATAAACATATCAATCCCAAACACGGTCATTATTTGCTGAAAACTCTTCCTTCAAAACTGTCCACTGTATATTTCAAGTCTGTGTATATACACATATTGCACATTTTTAAGAGCAAATAAATTCTGCTAAATTTTTCCATGGAAGAGAGAAGTTTTGGGATATGAGTATGAGGAAACTAACATAATTAAAAAAAAATTAAGCAAACTTTTCTTTTTTTAGATCAATTCAATAGAAAACTAATTTACTCAGACATTTAAACAGGAATTGGTTATGAAACATTAACAAAGGTTATTTTTATGAACTAAAGTTATTTTTAGGGTGACTCACATTCATTTCCTTTTCTTACAGTCATGGTTCCTTTGACGAGACTTTTCATGAACGACACAGACACAAATCCACAATGAAAACTGGAAATGGATTCACAAAGCTAAGTATGGAACTTTCCCGCAGGCCCCCCCTTAAAGTCTCACTCACACACACAAAACACACGCACAGATACACACTCGATTGCCCAAACTGCTGACACCCTCTTTGGATCGAGGGATCTGGAAGACTTCATCATTACCCTGCCAGTCTGGATAGCTCGGAGAACAAAACAAAGAAATGACACACTGACGCCATCGTCATCTTCCTGAGACATCCAGCACATCAACCAACCCCATTTACCTTTCCTTCATTTGTTCATCCACCAGTCATATGCCATGTTGAGGAAAATCCATCTCTTCCCAGTCAGAACTCTTTAGAAAATTAAATCATTAAAAATGGACCTTTGATGTCGGACACATGTGATTGGATGGAGAGACTTGGCTGAAGCCTTCTGATTGGCTCAGGCTTAGACTTCCTTGATTTTGGTGATGCCCTCTGTTCCACAGTGTGAACTCGGCATCCTCTCACTGTTTACCAGTTGACAAGCAATAGACTGTGAGCAAAACAACAGATAACACTAACCCAGTGCATTTCACCTAAACATATGCACATATGGTCTTAGATTTGTGATGTGGAGTCAGGCTACATGTTTGTAAGGTAAAGCACACACAGATGAGCAATACACACATCAATGACAGTGCATCACAGCATCATATAGACAGCTGATGACAGGAATGGGAAGGGTCAAGCACGAGTGACTGTAATGTCAAGCTTGTGACTCATCATTTTTCATTTTGTAGTGTTTTAAATGATTAAAAGGCCAGTGATTTGAGTCATAAAACTGGTTTGCATGAACTAATGAGGGTGCATTTGGTGCATCCATCTCTGACCTCTTCACTACCGTCTATCGATCAATGCTTGTGCATCAGTATCCTACAGTCGACCCTGCAAACAAGGGCTTCTTCTGCTTTACTTTGCATTTGGTTTGGTTTTGCAGTATTTTTTTTTAATTTTTTTTTTGGTGAATGTCAAAACTTTCCAGGTCATATTTCACCCTAAAACCAAATTTCTAAAATTATGTTTTGAAAGTAATAAAGAAATATGATTACAAAAAAAACTTCATCAATAACATTTAACAGTGAAATTATTTTCCTAATAATCAAGCCAATTACTGTGCTGTAATGCAAAGCATTTTATTTGATTATTATTATTATTATGTTATGATTACTGACTGTTTACTAGTTAGAATTATGGATGAAAATGTGCTTAATTGTCATAGAAATATAGTTACAATGCAGTCAATTTCAATGACCCAAAAATGGGTTTTGATTCTGGGATGTGACCTGGATATGTTTTTGTGACGTGCCCAT
The DNA here is from genome assembly GCF_003368295.1 of Carassius auratus. Classification (NCBI taxonomy): domain Eukaryota; kingdom Metazoa; phylum Chordata; class Actinopteri; order Cypriniformes; family Cyprinidae; genus Carassius; species Carassius auratus. Next base: position 158,415 of record NW_020529094.1, read on the forward strand.
TCACTTGTGTTTTTTAAATCTGGTTTTGTGCGATTTTAGTTTGTATAACGTCAGATTGGACTGCATGTGGAATTGTGCTATTTTGTTTTTAGAGTAACAGGTTAAGATCAACTCTCCTTCAACTAGAATGTGACTAACAAACAAACAGACAATCTCATCTTTCCCTCTTAGAGCTTAATTAATCAGATGTTTTAGATAGTTATTATGTCGACAGTGCTCTGCCCTTCCTGTCAATCATGTTTTCCATCACTTTACAGTTAGTTTGTATATTTACCATCAGTTTTTTTCCTCCACTCCTCGGTTTTTTGTTTCAGTTCACAGGTACAGCCTGACTCGCACAACAATCTACTCACGGCCGACTGCCATTATATTTAGCCTGTCAGCACAGTGGTCAACTGAATAAGATACATGCACACATACACAAACATTGCACAATGACACACACCCACTTCCTTAAAGGACAAAGGGAAACCTTTAAACTCAAACCCCTATATCAAACATGATTTTACAATATGCACCCTATTTAAAGTACAGTGTATTTAGCTTTTAGGTGAACTCAAAAAACAAAGTCATGTTTTCAGTACAAACACTCTAAACCACTGACCTCACTAAATAACTGGACTGCCTGGCTGTCAATCACATTGTCAGGGACTCTGATTGGCTGAGAGCTGACAATTTCATAATTCACTTGAAACGCATCAAAGTGCCTCAGTGTCCCCTTTACATGCAATTCAGGGTCTTCACTTCATGTATAAGCTACAGAAAATATGTACAATATGTATCATGGACTTGTCAAACATCAAATAAGCAACTGCAAACATTATATTTATAGAACATATCGTACTTTTACTGTGTGTGTGTTTATATATATATATATATATATATATATATATATATAGTTCTTCCGCTGTGAAATTAGCTCTATGGCAGTCTAGTTATTTTTTGACCTTTGACCCGAGTCAGTGATGTCATCAGAAATGTCCAAACATGTTAAACCCACAAACATCGTATCATCTTGTCAGAACCGCCAGGACTGTCGGATCAGGTCAGTGCAGATCAAAAACAGGACACAAATACAGCTTCAGAGCAGAAACTAATTTTTCAGAGAAATCCAAAATTCTCTTTGTTGAAAAGTGTTATTATTGAGAGGGAAAAGAAGTTCTTTGTGGACTGAGCCGTGTGCAATGTGTTGGGTAGATATCTGTGTTTGTCTTCAGATTTTTAAGAAAGCGAAGCAAGTGAAAAAAAAAAGACAAAAAAAATTAAGTCTGCAAGCTCCTGGACTCTAAACACAAGGGCCACAAAAAGAATCCCAGTCTTTCAAAGTGTTAAAGAGGGGAAGTTAATTTTTACTTTTCATTTATCTTTTTTTAATGTTTTATTTGTAAGCTTTTGTTTTTAAACTATTCTAGGGGAGCCGAAGGAATGATTTTACAAAAGCAAATGTATTATGACAAAAATGAAAGAAAAGAAATACTGGTGCTTCTGATACTCATATGCGAATAATACCACACCAGAACAACTGTTTCTGACGAGCCTCTGTTTCTCTCCTATTCTCTTTTGTATTTACTAAGGGGGGTTCATATTTTTATATATATATATTTTGGTTCTGACAAAAGGCATTTTATTACAACCTTTAAGAAAGCAGTGCCCATTCTTTCTTCTTCAAATGGTGCATTCAAATCATGTCAGAAAGATCGTATTTATGAGTTGAAAACAAAGGAACGTCACCACAATGTCATAGCAATTGATGCAGCATCTAAATTTGTTAAAATGTATGAAATTATATATACATTACATTTGCAATAAAGTTGCATAATAAATTATGATAATACTCCACAATTGCAATATAATGCACAACGATTCTGTTCACAGCACCTCCATGAATTGAATAAAAATCAAAATGCACACCTGATACGCATTATTTATTTGCCATTTTTCAGAAGAACAGTAGAAGGGGATTTAAACACACTTGAGGACATCACAACTCGTAAATACGAACATTCCCGGAGGACTTGAATGTACCATAATAGCAGATGAATATGCAGAAAAGCATGTCTTGGTTGGAGGAACGGCTATAATGAAGCGTCACGATTGAGAATAGAGTAGAGGGTTCGTCACATTCACTCTGGGCTTCATTTAGAGAAGATTGTATCGATGTTAATGTGAGTAGGGTTTTGTTCATTGTAGTTTAGAGCACATGTGGTTCAAGATGAGAGGCAAAAAACGCATCTGGAAAAAAAAAACATTCAGTGCCCCACGGCCACCCCGTTATCATCCTGGAAACAGTTCCTGTAGCCTATGTAAATGAGCTCCCATAGTGTTCGTGCTGTAGTGTATAGGTGAGCATTTAAAGGTTGAGCCATTTAAAGTGCCTTTTGTTCACAGACACCATCTTGTAAATGATGAACACCCATCTTTCTCCTTCTGTGCTTTTCCAAGCTGTAAACACAGTGTATAGTATTACAAGAAAATGGATGTGATTTCGTTCTTTTATTGTACGATGATTAAAAAAAAGGGTCCCTTTTTCTCTGTACCTGTCTTTATCAGTCTCTCGCTCTTGGCACCGTAGATGTCTATCCTTATCTTTCCTCCCTCTCCCTACTTTTGATGAAAAAATGTTGAACCTTTTTCTCTTGAGCAAGATGTTGTAAACTCTGTTATATCCCTGTCTGTATTCTTCACATGTTTATATCATACACATCTCTTGCTCTTTGGTCAAACGCAGTGAGCTCTGAGTTGAAGTCGACCCAGGACCGGCTCCGCTCACCTTTCCTAAATCTGAGACCAGCAGTACCGGTGTGTCTTGGGAAGCGGTGCGGTCCTGGTACCAAATCATTTTGGGCTGTCGGTGGAGAGCGCTGAACCAGAAGATGCACAATAGCTCTGTCGTGTTTATTTGTGTGTATTTATTTCCATTTTAGTCATAATTCAAAAGTCTCTATAAAGCACCTTTTAGTGGTTGAGACCAGCTGTTTAAATTACTTGCCCGATGATTTACTAATTGCACCTTATGCATCGATTAAATCAGAAGACATAGTGCACTTAGAATAATATATGACATGCATTTACAAGTACTGATCCAGATGTGGTGGCAGCTTTGTAATCTATGGTTGGACTAGTAATAGGTTACGTTAGCAGTAAAATCTTCCCTACATCCACACTGGCTTGTGTCAGTATTATTAAACTTTAGTTGCAAACTTTTATTCACAGTCTACCCCGATTTACCCATGCATATCTACCCAGATTGTGTTTCCAATTTGCTTGTTTTGATACAGAAGCATCTCTGTTCCAGCGCTCTCCAGAGCCTCTGGCAATCTGCATGTGTTATTTACAGATTCTTTTCCATTATAAAAAAACTACAATGTTTGTAAAGAGCAGCACCTGATTGAATAAATGATGTTCTTGACTGTACAAACATCCTGATATCTGCTTGTTTTATGGTGAGAAATCAATGCCACGCTATTAGACTTTTCTTGGCAACAAGATTTTATTGTTCCCAGGGGAGTTCAAGCTATAATAAATCAACTGATTAATTACTAAAAAAAATTAAAAACAGGCCTACATGAAATCTACATCCACAAATCTCTGCTGATTTCACCACATTAATACATCAAATAATTGACTAATACAATATTCGGCCACCAATAAAAACAATGCATTGACCAAAAATTACGTTTTTATTTGTAATTCCCAAAATCGGCTAGGTCAGACTTCATGTAGGCTTGCTGATAACTGTCTGGCAGTTTGGCCACTACGTTATAAAGGAGCGAAAATAATGTTACGGTGAGCTGCTGCCATCTGCTGAACCTGCTGTAAGAGGAAGACTTTACTCTCAATACATGAACCACTGTCAGCTTTACACCAACATGATTCAAGAAAACCTCTCTTTGACAGGACTGAAGAATTTGAGCGGCCCAGAGTATCATCACGCTGTAACAGGTCTCTGCTTTTGGCTTCGGAAGTACAGTGAGCTCTAGTGTGCCAAAAACCTTTGTTGCTTTGTTTTACAGACAGGCTTGTCCTCTCGTATTAATATAAGCAGAGCTAATGTCTAAGAAAAACTATTCTTATGTATATTTGAGATTTGTTTTGCTTCAACGGTTAACGGAAATCAGTTTAAATAAGAAGCTTTTAAGGTCAACATGAAATCGACTATTTACGTTTAGTGCAATCTTCCATCCAAATAACTTAAACTGTCAGGCCATAAGCAACAAATCCCTCATTTTTGTCAATTGAATTTCCTCTTAAACTTTCAAATACACCAGATTACATGAGTTAAACAGCTTACGATTGCCTTTTCATGTTGACCTTAAATAGGACACATGACCTATTGCGTTTCTTCCATTCAACTACATTCAAACCTGTACCGATCATCACTCTGATTATGATATTTCACACAATATGGATTCATTTACAAAACAGCATCAATTTAGGTCATTTGTTTTGCTGAGAATATTATAAAATGCTGTAGTTTGCACAAACGGTTTCGTATTTCAATGCTGTTATCACATTCATCAGAGGTGTGTGCTGGGAAAAATACAGAAATATCTCAGATTTTAGAGAAATATATAAAACCTCCATTAGACACAATTTTTTTAATCCTTTGCCCAACTTAAAAAAAAAAAAAAAAAAAACATACAAGCAAAGGTGTGTGCCCACATCTAACCTCCTCAGAACCCATAATACTACTATAAGAGCGTTTGCTTTCAATTGATGCTGATTAAGTTAATATTCTCTAAGGGAGCGCGTATTCACGCGTGCAAGCACACTTCTTTAACATGCTAGAGTGCCCCAAATGCGGTCAATTCCACTGGAATTTCTTCACCGATTGATTGGATCCGCCCCATCCCCAACCAATCTGAGAGTTTCCCTTTGACTAGTAAACTCAAAGAAATAATGAGGGAAACCGGTGCTCCGAGTCGATGCAGCGCTTGTGTGGTGGAGGGGGTAGGGGCACGTGGGCGCTCGCTCTGCGGCTCTCATTCGTCCTCAAAATTCTGATTGAGAAGGAAGTTTGCAGCCAGATTCTCATTCTTCTCACAGGCGAAGTACGCCTGGACCACCAGAGGTTCAGAAAATCCCAGAGCTTTTAACTGAGAGAAAGACAGACAGGCTCGATTATTTGCTTTCCATTTGTGTGACTTAAGTTTATTACAGTTAACTAAAAATATTTAAAAAATCAGTTTTTTTGGTCACTTGAAATAAAACAAACATCTACTGAAAAAAAATTAAATAATAATAATAATAATATATATATAGCAAACTTTAATTCCAGCTGGACGGTAATGAGACAAAAATATACCTGGAATAAAAGTAAAAAAAAATAATAAAAAAAAACTACAAGACAGTCAAAAGTTTGCAATAATTAATTAAAATTAATTTTTGAAATAATTCTCACCAAGACTACACTTATTTGAACAAAAACATTATAATTAAAATAAAGTTTCTATTATAATAAAATATAAAATGTAATTTATTCCTGTGATCAAAGTTGAATTTTCAGAATATTACTCCAGTCTTCAGTGTCTATTAGAGTTTCTGCTAAAATATTAAGCAGCAAAACCTGTTTTCAACATTTTTAATGAAAATAGACAGATACAAGCTAATTCAAACTAAAAATCTCAAAATAGCACTGGTGTGATGTATCACAAACTAAGCTGCAAAAATGGGTGGAAGTTAATATTGAAGCTCTTAAGGTTATTTGGGGAACTTCATTCAAACTCAACAAAAAGTATTTTCAATATGGTACAAGCAAACCTGTCTGGTCGGATGGCGTTCACTCACCCGATCGATGGCTTCTTTCTCTTGTGGCGTCACTGGGATGTAACCCTCAGATGCCGCTTCATCATGTATCGCACCCAGATCTGCAAACTCTCCGCCCTCGCCTTCACCCTCAGCCACTGGTGCGTTCACCATCTGCATGAAGAGCTCCTGATGCTGTCTGATTTGCTGTCAGTGAAACATGAGCACACTGTGAGTAACAGTACAAACGGACTCTTGTGAGGCTTAGAGCTGGAGATGTTGGCTCACCTGCAGTAGTTCGGGGCTGTCCTGTCCCAGCTGCTGCAGGAAGGCCTGCAGTAAGGACGGGTTCTGCTGGATCACATGCCTCATGCTCTGGAACTGCGGCTGAGAGCGCAGGAACTCCAGCGGATTCTCACCTAACACAACATCAAGCGCTCGGTCACCTCACCAGTCTGTCTTTATGCTAGGTATGGCAGTATATTGAATACAGTCAATTTATTTCCTAATGACAGTAATATTCCAATGATTTGAATGGGTTTTAGTTGACTAAAATCATTACATGCCTATTAAAAGTAGATTAAATTACAATAGTAAAAAATGACATTAAATTTTCAGTTTCAGCATAGAGTTTTTTCCTATTAGAATGTTTTTGCAAAAAAAAAAAAAAAAAAAAAAACATGGCATACAAATTATTAATTTTGTGCTAATGTGTGTGAATGACTTTTAATTGTTTTATTGAGAATATACATCACCATTCAAAAGTATGGGGTTAGTAAGATTGTTTTTCTTTTTTATTAATTTTTATTTAGTAAGGATATATTAAATTGATGAAAAGTGACAGTACTGACATCTATAAATATTTTAAATGAATGTGCTTCTTTTTAACTTGAGATTGCATTAAATAATCCTAAAAAAAAATTAAACATTAAGCAGCAGAAATGTTTTCAACATCGATAATAAGCAAATAAGAATATTGGAATGATTTCTGAAGAATCATGTGACATTGAAAACTGGAGTAATGTGCTGAAAATTCAGCTTTGATCACAGAAATAAATAAATCACTTTAAAATATATTCAGAAAACAGTTAAACTATTTTATCAATATTACCGTTTATTGTAATTCTAATCAAATAAATTCAACAAGAGACTTCTTTCCAACTCCAAACGCTTGAATGGTGGTGTAGATTGTTTAAAATCATTGTTCCTCTCATTTGAGTGACCTTAACACCTTTGAAGCACATTTATCTCAAGCCCCATCTCACCTTCTGTGGGCTGTGTGTCTGTGGGGAGCTGAGCTGGAGCAGGTCTGGTTTCCTGCACTGGGACAGTAGGGATCCCCTAAGACAGGACACAACAGTACATCAGACTCACAAACTTGCATGGAGTGCTCTTAAAAAATGACTGGCATAATAAATGCATTTGGAAAGAGAGAGCATGAGAAGCATGTGTTTGTATGACAAGCAGACTCACATTGAGCAGATACTCCACAGCGCGGTGAGGGTTGTTATAACTGGCCCTGAGTGCAGCCACCACTTTCTCTCTCTCATAGCCCATAGACATGATATTTGAGAGCATGGCGTCATACTCCTGACCTGTGACTGCAAAACAGTGTACATGAACGTCTGGCAGACAAAAAAACAACGGTTTATTAATGAATGATTTTTGCATTACCTAGTGTTGAAGATGCATCTTCCCCATCAGCAATAAGACCTGTGTCACTGCAAATCAAACATTATGATTAATGATGTATTTATTGGAGCAGTCGGCACTAGTTTTACAGTACAAAAGCTCTGTGGTATACTTTTGGTATTGAGGGTCATTTTAAATCATATTAAGCAATGTATAATTTATTTTTTTCAGATTGCCTCTGCTTGAGTCTCACCCGTCCGGGCTGTGTGCAGGCGAGATGGTTGCAGGAGGGTCATCTAAACACTCGTCCCTGGGGATTGGGATGGCTGCAGGGGCTGGAACAGGAGGAGGAGGAGAGGAAGAAGAAGAGGAAGGTGCAGGGACAGATTTGGGTGGTTCTGAAGGTGGAGCGGTCGGTCCTGGTGCTTTTGTCTGGACAGAAAAATTTAATATATTTTAAAAATTTGGCCTAATCTTGTCAAATTCATTTTATTTCAGATGACCAGTGGTTAAATCTCCCAATTCTGACCTTGGACACCATCACCACCACGAAGTTCTTCTCGTCGATGTTGTACTCCTTGATGGGCGTATCATCCTGCAGGATTTTCCCAGCGTAGATCAGCTTCTGTCCCGCAACCGGAAAACTTTCTTGGCCCTTCTCAGCCTCAATTTTCTCTTTTAATGCCTTCACCTGAGTCAAAACAATCATTACTATTTTTAAAACTCAGTGGCAAGTGTTGATTTTTTATTAACCGGGTGTGCGGAGTGATAAGATTCCGTTAAAACTCCCACCCAGGGGACACTCCTCCAATAATAGACCATGCAAAATACCACATGAATAAATATGCAAACAACAAACAAATCAGAAAAGGACTTTTTTTAGCGACAAGAATGCGGAAAATATACAATTACAGTGTTTAATATCATAATGTGTATTCCCAACACTTCATTAAGCTTTAAACTACATCTCAAATGACAAGGGATCAACTCATAATCATGTTTATATTAATTAACCCATGAACTCTGAGCCTGGTTATGTTAAAGCTTATGTTAAAATCATACATTACATCATCAAAGGAAAAAAACGCATGGATTTTAAGCAACAAGACATGCTCTGCTAGCTATTTTAAGACTGTCTTTTTATAATACTGTTATAACAATGATGTTATAATCTTTAAATATAATCTGAATCTTAAAAATTTCCCTATAGTACACAAACCTGACGAACTAACTTTAAATTGCATTTATCTCTCTATATATTTAAATAACTATCTATCGCCTGACACGCCCAGTGACTCATAAACGCCACTTAAATCGCTCGAAATATGCTGCTTTCGTGACTAGTCGTTCGCTCAGATTAAGGTTACTTCTACTTGTAGTTAACTTGTTTAATTGAGCGTGAGAAAACGCGTGAATACCGTCTGCTCATCGTCGATGTCTATTTGAATGGTCTGCTGCTGCAGAGTCTTTAGTGTGATCTGCATTGCTGTTTTCTCCGCCTTTGTCTTCTCCTTTCTTCTCGATTCGGGCCCTTTCAGAACTTTTATATCCGAAGGAAAAATGTTTTGACTTTGAAAGAGAGGGACCGGTTTACGCGTTTACAGATGTAGCTCTCTAGCTAGCAGGCTAAACACGCGTCTGTCAGGTGCGCTGCGTCCGTTTCTTCGGTGGTGGGCTGCGGAGGAAGTAGTTCTCTGACACACCGCCATCCCTCGGAAAGGAGGAGAACGGCAGTTTGAATTCGTTTTTACCTTAGAGCAGTGGTTCCCAACCTTTTTCAACTCGCGGCCCACACAACCAAACACATTTGTTTGCACGGTCCACTGCAAAAATTAACTGACTCCGCTATTGTTGGGTTAATAACTTAGTACTCAGGAACTAGATTGTTAACTGTATTTACTGAATGAACTGGCAATGAACAGAAAATAACTCGGGCTGGCAACGGGAAAACCAGATCCAGGCAGAGCTCGGCAGCGGGTAGACAGCGGAGCAAGCAGTCATGTTGAAAGCCATTTATGCATGTTTGAATCAGCGAGCTCGGAAGCATAGTTACAGTTTAATATTAATTTTTTGTTATTTTATTATATATGAAATTATGTTATTATGTTATGACTTAGACATTTTTACATATATTAACAATATTATTATTTATTTTAATAGTAATTGGCGGCCCACCTGCAATACCATTGCAATACACACCCACAGGTTGCAAACCACTGCCTTAGAGAAAACATGGACATGGATACAAAAACTAACCAAGCTGCTGTGATGTCTGTTAATCAGGAACAAAAGAAAAAAGAGGAAATCAATAACCTTTGTAGATTCATTTGTAAGGATTCATATTTAATTTAGAATTTAATGTTTGATTATTAAATTTCTCTCTGTTTCCTACAAATGAATATGACATTTATTATAATGGGTTTATGTGAGGATTGTTTTAAGTTCACTTAAATAAGCCTACTTAATGTTAAAATGTATAGCTCTCAATTACTTAATAAAATTATATTAAAATAAAATAATTTCATAGAGACATCGGTAGTAATGGTATCTGTGATACTCGCCTTCAGTCATAAAATAATGACATTAAACAAATATCAAAAAGATACTGTCTTAATGTTGTTTCTACATTAATTTGAAAAAATTAATGTGAAATTATTGCAATATAAAAGTTAAATAACCGTGATTCATTTCAGAACAAAGTGCGATTAGTTGTTTTTTTAATCAGTTGACAGCATTAATTTATTTATTTATTTATTTACATCTATCCATCTAAACACAACACAAAGAATTCACATTTTTTTAAATAAAATATTGAAATAAAGAACAGAATTATAATACAGAAGTTTTTTTTTAATAAATTAATAAATTAAAAGGATAAAATAAAGTTCAACATTTTACTTTTCAATGATCTATTAATCAATAAACTATTTTTTTTTTATCAATACACAATGTGGTTAAATTAATCGTGTTATACGTACAAAGGAGAAATGGTTTTCCTAAAATGGAAAAAACTACATTATCCACAATGCACACGTATCAACGCACTTCCGGTCCAAGAGTTTGTAAACAATGAAAGGAGATATGGAGTCGTCAAGAGGTCTTACCTAAAAATACTCCTCTGTACAGGCCATAATAAGTGCATAATATATGTCCTGCATGCCGTGCACAACCGTAAGAATTAAACCAGTTTATGTTTTCAATGATTCCGTCTTTTTAAAACAATATTTTGTGTGTGTGTGAGAAAGAAAATCCGATCGCTGCTTGGCGAGGGGTTTGTTTTTCTACATACTAGACAGACATCAGACACAGCGGGCTGCAGAAAGGACGATCGCTAAACACAACGGAAGCCTGGCGAGTCTTTTAAAGGCCACCTAGACGTGTTTCGTCGTGTTTGTCGTGTCGTGCAGGGCCAACTCGATGGGGAACTGTCTGTCTTCTCAAGGCACTGATGATCTGTCGCTGCTGAACGAGTCCGAAGGGGCGAGTCTGCCCGGAGAGCCTCCGCCGCCCTACCAGGTCCCACACACCGTGTAGTAATAGCAATAGCAAGCCGATATCACAGAGTGATCTTGATCTAGAAAGGAACAGGACAAGTTCGCTGTAGGCAGGTTTTGAGAAATGCAGTTTGTCATTGATATGCATTTTTGGTATGTTGCATTGATTGTGATTTATGACTGAGAAAATGTATACCATGATTATTTTGGACATGCTGCTTATGTACTACAGTGGCATTCTAGTTTGTAAATATACCATATAAAGGTATAATAATAAGATGATGGCCAGATAATATTTTTGAAAGTCTGCTATACATTTTAAAGGAATGCCTCCTTGGATTGCAAAAATCTGTACTAATGTCTTTGCAAATACAAAAAATTGCAAAATAATAACATAAAATAAAAGCTATTAGAAAAACTAATTTTCAAAAAAATCTATTTAAAAAATCATTGATCTTCAAATGTTGTGTTGCAGAAAGTATAATCGTCACATAAGAAATAGATATATCTACTAATGGCTGCAAATACAGGATAAAATCAGTGAAAAATTGGTAGCACTTTAAAATAAGGAGCACATGTTCACTGTTTTCCCTTAGAAAACTCCTAATTTTCTGCTTATTAGTAGTTAGTAAAGTAGATGTTTTAAGTTTTTGTATCATTAAGGGATCTAAAATATGGTTGTGAATAATAGAGCTTTAATATATGTTTTATAAGTACTAGTAAACTGCCAATATGCTAGTTATATGCATGCTAATAAAATGGTTCTTCTATAGCATCACGTTGAAAACCCACTTTTGGACTCTTGAAAATAAAGGTTCCAAAAGTGGGTTTTTCACTGTGATGCTATAGAAGAACCATTTTTGGTTCAACCTCTCAGTGAACAATTCTTGAAAGAACCATTTTATCTTAATGTGATTTTAATCCAAAGAACATTTTGTAAAATGGAAAGATTCCTTTATTTTTAGGGTTGTATTAATTATGTGCAATTGAATGCTACGCAGGAGCGGGTGCAGGTGCCCGTGTACTATCCCACGCCCAGTCAGACGCGGCTGGCCTCTCAGCTGACGGAGGAGGAGCAGGTCCGTATCGCTCAACGCATCGGCCTCATCCAGCACCTGCCCCGTGGGATCTTCGACCCGGGCTCAGAGCCGTCTGACAAGAAGATCAAAGAGTGCGTGATACCCGAAAAACATTTGATTCTAATTAGTTGGTTGCATGTAAAAATGTTTGCCCTCTGCCCACAGGTGTGTGATCTGCATGATGGACTTTGAGTACGGCGACCCGATCAGGTTCCTGCCCTGCATGCACATCTATCACATGGACTGCATTGACGCCTGGCTCATGCGCTCCTTCACTTGCCCTTCCTGTATGGAGCCCGTTGACGCAGCGCTGCTGTCTTCCTACGAGACAAACTGAGAGTGCCTGCGCATACTGAGAGATGTGCCAATGAGTCTGCCAAGAGCCCCGAAACACTCGGGACGGTAGATTGAACAAATGAAGGTGGCGTTACTGTGTGTGTGTGTGTGTGTGTTCAGAGACTGTAAACAGTTCCAATGTTAAACTTAAAAGGCCCCAGAAGAATGTTTAAAATCTCTCACTTGCATGTCAAAGCTCTTTTCAGTCACATATACATGTAATTGATGAAAATGTGAAGTTTGGCAAGGTGGAAAACCCACTGAAGCATCTCTAATGAAGATAGAGGAAATTTATATTAGGATAGAATTCATTATATACTTGTTTTCTTTTTGTGTTCTAACCAAATTCATGAAATGTGCAATATATGCAAGAGGGACTCGTGTCCTTCTGATTGGATATGAAACCTGCCCATCGCCAAACTTCCGCCAATGAGAATTTGAGGAGTCCAGTGGGCGGAGTTTCATTTCTGCAGGCTGTGAATGTACTGATTATGGCTCACAATTAGAATGCTGAAAAACCTTTATTACATGAGAGAACCTTATTTACGAGAAGACGTGCCGTGATAACGTTTTACTTGCAATCTCGTGATGCACTAACTGGTGTTTGAGGTGGTAGTTTTACAGAGTCTTTCTATAATTTGAATCATCTTTTTCCTAAATGGTTGTTTTTGGTGTTACATGTTGGATCCTGTATGTCCCCAGTTAGCTTTGCCTTGTCTATTTGGAATTGGAATGAACAGTCTTTAGTAGTTTTCTTTCTTTATTTGTCAATGAGAATGATATTAATACAATCACTAAACTTTGTGCACCTTCAAATGTTGCAGACTTAAAGTCAGCCTTTACAGTGGAAGCTTTAAAGTGGTTCCTTTTTTTCCTGATCAATGCAAACTTTTTATTAAAATTAAAAAAAGGAGCATATGCTTCAGTCAGTTTTGATACTGTTCGTAATGTCTTTGAGTCTTTTGTGTAAGTCAGCTGAATATATGATCTTGTTCCTGTCACTGAACTGCTTGTGCAACAAGGAAGATTTTCACATTTGTTGTTTTGTTTGCTCAGTTATTGTGCTGGATTAATGATGTTAATCGGACTGAACTGTGTTAGGAGCTCCATGTATAGCCTGAAACTATATTCATAAAATATTTCATTCTGCTCTAGCCTTCCTCTGTATCTCTGTACTGAATCCTTGTGACTTAAATTGTGATTGACTACCAAGAACAGTGTCTGAAAATCTAAAAATCAACCTGTTGTCGCTCTTAGATATCATACTGGATGAATTACTTAATTTTCTATTCATGACTCAGAATTGAAATGTAGCTCTAGCACAACACAAACTTGAAAATAAATGTAATAATTATGTGAAGTACAATCATCACAACATTTTATTTTGTTTCAAAATAAAACCAAATTCATTTCTAAAAAAGTATTTGCTTGTTGGTGCAATAGAAATGTCAACAAAAACATGGCTTTGTTTATGTGCAATGACAGCACAAGAATAGTATTATAATACAATAAAGGTTGCCAAATTCTTCCATATCTACAAGTTTTGTGTGATTCTGTCTTCCAAATACACAAATGAACTCACCCAACATGTGATATAATTAGAATATTAGTGTACTTACATTTCCAACTATTAAAAAATAAAATCTGAGCAAGCACTTTTGGAATATTCTCCTTGAATTAAAGTAGTTGGTACAGTCCGGCTGAGTCATCAGTATAACCAACTTCCGTTCGCAACTGGTCACCCTACAAGGGCCATTTTGGATCTTGCTTCTGTTCATTTAAGGGCGGTGTTTTCGGCCGTTGCGGAGCCAAAATGGCGGAGTGTGCAGTTGTCGTTCTGCTGTATTCCAACTGACTTGAGCGCAAGATGGCAGCTTCAGTGGAAGACGAGTTTGAAGATGCGCCTGATGTAGAGCCGTTAGAGCCGACATTAAAGAATATTATAGAGCAGAAATCACTCAAATGGATATTTGTCGGTGGTAAAGGTGGCGTGGGCAAGACAACGTGCAGGTGGGTGAATGAACGTCGGGGTTTTCACAGCTGAGAGGTTGTTAGCTGTCAGTGCTGCTTTAGCAACACAACACTGATTAGCCATTTTTACTTATTTAAAACACAGGCTAAAAAACACTCTCAAACTCAACAACGTGTCCCTTAAAATCTATGTTTAAAAACGAACACCTGTTAAAACAATACTCTAAATATAACCTGCCAGCAAACCTTACGAGTCGAAATGGTCGTTTCATAAAAACACCAACGCGTGGGTAGTTTTTAAAACCGCTTTCTTTGGGAATTATAATAATTTATATTTAATTACTTATTTATTAAAATGTTACAGAAAGATATTACATGAAAGCGGGTAAGATGAAATAATATTAATAAAATAAAAAAATAAGCCAATATTTAAGGTTTGTCTTTAACATAAGATAATATAATGTCATTCACTGATTGCTGGTTTCTTCTCTGAATGTAAATGATTCTGTCTAGACTAAGTGTTGTTTGTTTTCTGGCTTGTTGTGTTGCAGCTGCAGTCTGGCGGTTCAGTTGGCGGCGGTGCGAGAGAGCGTCCTCATCATATCCACAGATCCAGCACACAACATCTCAGATGCCTTCGACCAGAAGTTCTCCAAAGTGCCCACCAAAGTCAAAGGCTACGACAACCTGTTTGCCATGGTACGCTATCAACGACACGCACACTGTTTGCACTACATTGCGGTGTTTACACTAAAAACAATGCCATGACTTTCACCTACTCAATCCATGTACACAACCATAAAAGCAGATCTAATAAACTGCATCATTTAGATAATTTGTACAGGATCTATATATATCTGTCAATTAAATAATTGTAAATATGTTGTGATCTAATTTAGTATTTCACCCAGCTTTACATGTCATAAATCTCTGTTTATCTCTGTCAATTTAAAATTGAAAGATGGAAAGATGAAACTAGGAAATGCACAGTATTATCATCCGTTTTATTATCAATGGTTACTATTCTTTGAAATTTAGTTCAATATACCAATGTTAAATTTAGCTTATTATAACCACGTTAGAAATCCATGAGATGAGACTGTTCTCCGTCGTCGTGTCTGTCTGTAGGAGATCGACCCCAGTCTGGGTGTGGCAGAGCTGCCCGATGAGTTCTTCGAGGAGGACAACATGCTCAGTATGGGGAAGAAGATGATGCAGGAAGCCATGAGCGCTTTTCCCGGCATCGACGAGGCCATGAGCTACGCAGAGGTCATGAGGTCAGACTCAGACAGCTTCACGCACTGAACATGTTGCACTGTAATCGGCTCATAATGCAATAGTTCTTTCTAAGCTGCATCGTTTTGTCAAGCTCTTGTCACGGGGGTGTTTAGATGAGGTTTCAGCCTTCATTAGCATTTCAAACACTTCTTCAATAAAGAGTTGCAAGCTGAGACTGAAACAAAAGGGCTCCAAAATGAATCGCAGCATTACAAACTTCACTTCAAAGCAAAAAAAAATAAAAAATCTGGAAAGAGACAGATAAAAGTGTGCACTTATTGTCTTTCATAAGGGAATGAAGTTGTGTGATTGAAAAAAAAAATAGTTCTACAGTATTAAACTGACCTTTTAATGCAGTAATACTGTTCACATCTAGATGGCGAACCACCAACAATCATTGTTATTAACACATTCAATTCATTTTGAAGCCTTTAAAAAAATATATGTAGCTTATTTATGTTTTATATACATGTACACACACAGGCACTGGATGTTTTTTTAATGAAATGTGTCTTGTATGTTTATCAAGGCTGCATTTATTTGATACATTTTTTTTTTTAAAATAACTGCTTATTTTATATCTTGATCTCTTCCTGTGATATCAAAGCCTTGGTGAGCATAAGAGACTTCTTTCAAAATTATAATTCTTAGTTACTTCAAACCTTTGACCGCCAATGTCAAAATATATAATATAAATACAAAAATCTTATATAAATATAATTAATATGAAATGTATTACTTTATCAGTAATGAAATAATTTCTTAATTTGTCCCATTCCCACCTCTGTCTCTTTTTATATATTTTTTTTTCTAGGTTAGTGAAAGGCATGAATTTTTCAGTGGTGGTGTTTGACACGGCTCCGACAGGACACACTCTGCGTCTGCTCAACTTCCCCACCATCGTGGAGAGAGGACTGGGCCGCCTCATGCAGATCAAGAACCAGATCAGCCCCTTCATCTCACAGGTATCAGCACGGCATTCTGGGAATTGCAGTGTTTGTACAATAGTGTACTGCAGAGAAATGTATGATACAGCGGGAAACATAAGTATTTGACATTGGCATTTTTATCAGTAAGGGGATTTCTAAGTGGGCTATAGATAAAATTTCCACCAGATGTAGCCACCAAGCCGAATATTGAATTCATACAAAGAAACCAGAACATATAAGAATACAAGTTGAGTCATAATAAATAAAGTGAAATGACACGGGGAATAAGTATTGGACACATGAAGATAAGGTGCAAAATACTTATTTTCCCTGCTGTATCTGTTTCTCCTACAGTTGAACGGAGTTAAATATCAGGTTTAAGTGTAGTTCTGTCAAACCATTGCAGATGTGTAACATGTTGGGCCTGGGAGACATGAATGCAGATCAGCTGGCATCGAAACTGGAGGAGACGCTCCCTGTCATCCGCTCAGTCAGCGAGCAGTTTAAGGACCCGGTGAGTGTCATGCCTCAGGGGTCCCCGTTAATGCCTGATCAGAGAGATGAAAAATGTTGATTCCTAAATGTGGTGTCCTGTTTGGCATACAGGAGCAGACGACGTTTATCTGCGTGTGCATCGCAGAGTTCCTGTCTCTGTATGAGACAGAGCGTTTGATTCAGGAGCTGGCCAAGTGTCGCATCGACACACACAACATTATCGTCAACCAGCTGGTGTTCCCTGACAGCGAGCGGCGGCCCTGCAAGATGTGTGAAGCCCGACACAAGATTCAGTCCAAGTACCTGGACCAGGTGTGTGTGTGACATTTATACTGTAACAGGATTTCTGTTCTCGTCGAATGGAAAGCTTCTATACTGTGCCACTTTTGTCTCAGTATCTTTATGATAAAACATAAACTAGAGGATCAAATAACATTCAGATCTAAACAAAGGCACAATTTACTTCAGTTACAGTTTACTGCACATCTCATTTCTTCAATATTTCCCTTTTCTTTCTGTTCTCTTTATTCCTTTTCCTACTTTACCTTTTCTTTTTCCTCTGCTTTTTAATCTTTATACACTTTTCTTTGTCCTTTTTCTGTTCTTTCCTTTTCCTTTCCATCTTTTTTTCTTTCTGCTTTTTTTTCTTTTCCCTACTTTGTTACTTGTTATCTAATCTCTTTTCTTCACACTTTTTCCTTTGTACTTTTACTTATTTTAATTATTTTCCCTTTCCTTCCCCACTTCATTTCACATTCCTTTGTTTTTCCTCAATATTTGTTTTCTTCTTCCTTTTTTCCTGTCTCTTAATTTTTCTTCCTCCGGTTTACTTTTCTCTTCCCATTTGTTCTTCCTTATCCGTAATACTAAATGCATTTCCTTTTCTCTTCCTGTACCTTTTCCTTTCTTTGTTTTTTTCCCCTTTCCTGTTCTTTTCATATTTTTCTTGTCTTTTCTTCTCTCTCTCTCTCAGATGGAGGATTTATATGAAGATTTCCACATAGTGAAGTTGCCTCTGCTGCCTCACGAGGTTCGAGGAGTGGACAAGGTCAACACTTTCTCCAAGCAGCTGCTGGAGCCCTACAGCCTGCCCAAGAAGTGACTGAAATGATTTCCACAGAACAAACACACACCATTGCATCCCTCTGGTCTTCACATCTCCACACACACTCACACACACACCTTCACCCCCCCCCCCCCCCCCCCCACACTTTCTCTGCACGCTCTCTGGTTTTCTGGTCATAATTGATGCCGCCATGATGCTCCAGTGATCCGTTATGAATGTCGGCCGAGAGTTAAAAGGCCCGTTTAGAAGTCTTGGTGGTTTATGTTGCTTTGTGATGATGTATTTAAGCATAAAAAACACTCATTCCTGAAGAAAGGAGATTCAAACTGATGTCAGTGCAGGAATGTACATCTGGACTCTGAATCGGTATCAGTGTAGATGTCGGTCTCTAGTTCAGTTCAGATCTGATTTAGGATCAGTCAATGATACCATAAACTTTGTTTCAGGTTCTGATCAATATCAATAGACTTTACTTTGGTTCCTGAACTAGTCAGTATTGTTGTTAATTTAGAGGGTCCAAACTTGGGAAGATGATGCATTTAGATGATACAGTAAAAGCGACAGTTCACCCCCCCAGTCATTTTTACTCTTACGTTATTCCAAACCCTAGATTTTAATGCAATTCACAATTCTATTTTTGCATTTCATGCACAAATTATAAACCGCATACAAGCTTGTTACAACAAGGGTGAGTAAATGACTACATTTTCATTTTTGGGTGAACTTTCCCTTTAAACTTGCATTTGGCATTTAATCGACTTCTAGTTGCAGTGAACCAAACTGTAATTACTTTGTATAAACATTGTGATTAAATTTATCTAATTTAAGTTTTGCAGTAAAAATGATTGTATTTATATAGTCTAGTAATGACTTAAGATAATTTCCATTCAGATCTTTTATTTGAGAGCTGTCTTGTTCTTCCTCTCGCTTCTGTTCTTCTTATCATTTGGCAGTAATGTCTGCTTGTGTCAAAACACAGGAACACACACACCCTAAGGAGATAAGACGCTTGTTTAAACCAGCCACAAAAACCCTGCAGCCTGTCAGCTGAGACTACTATTACACAATACTATACTGCGCTGGTGAAGTGTTTTCTTGTTCTTTTCACAGCATGAAGCAGTGGGCTCCTTAGTTCATGAACACCAGGGACAAGACCTCACAAACCTGACAGTGTATCGGACCGAAAGATTTTAATCTTTAATCAGTTATTAATCAGTTTTGCTAAGTTTCTTCGTCCTCTTCTATCTTGTTTCTGCCTTTCCAATTCTGGCTTCTTTTTGTAGAAGCACACCAAGTTTCAAAGAAAATAAAATGCTATCCTCCATCTACTGCAGCAGGTGTTTCTGTTCAGTTATTTATGTGAATAGAAATATTTTGGGTGTCTAGTAAGGCTAAAATATTTAACAACACATCTAAAAAATATTTTAGAGTTTAGGATCACATTTTTATTTATTTTTTTTGTTCAGAAGTCTGGAGTCCGTAAGATTTTAAATGTTTTTGAAAGAAGACCTTTATGTTGTTTCTCATGTCTTGTGACTTCAGATTGAATACAGTAAAAACAGTAATATTGTGAAATGTTACAATTAAAAATTACTGTTTTTCCATTATATTTTAAAATGTAATCTTCCAGAAATTCTAATATGCTGATTTGCCCCCCATGCCATCTCCATCTTAAACCTGTCTTCTGTAATTAATTTCTTAATAACTAGTTATTGCCCCTCTCTCATGTAGTATGTGTATATATAATGCACATTTTTATTTATACAGTAACAGTACATAATGCGCAAATCTATACATAAATCTTCTGTTCCTTGATGCAATCATTTGATTTAAGATTTTCAATATCTTTAACACCCTTTTGATCAATTTGACGTGTTCTTGCTGAGTATTAATTTATTAAGATAAATCAATAATTTAAAATATTCCTGACCCCAAACTTTTGTCTGATTTTTAAATGAATGGTTTATTTAAAATGAGAATTCATGCTCTTGGAAACCAATCTAAATGTCTTTTTTCCTTTAAGAATAAAAGGAAAGGTTTTCAGGATATAGGCCTTTTTCAGTACAGTAAAAGTAAAGCACTATAGTAGCTCACAAGCCGTACAGTTGTGTTTGTCTGGAACAAACTGAACGCTGAAGCTGTTTCTGTTTAGTTTTGTGTTTCTTCTCCATTGTTAAATACAAATAACATACATTTAGTTTTTTAAATCCATTGTACAGATTGAAAAGACATGAAATGCAGATTAACAGTACTTTCTGCTGGTTTAATGTGGAGACTGACAGACTGGGACCAGTTGCTAGTCACCTTGTTAGTGTCTTAAGAACTACTTTGATTTACTAACAGTTAACCAGTTATCAGTCTTACTTTTCAGATTCAGATTAGACCAATCTAAGCTTTTATTTAATGGACTTAAAAAAAGTTATGACCAGTCTTGCAAAAATAAATAAGTTTTAAGACTTTTATAGTCTATAAGCAGTCTAAGCAACAGACCAGTCTCTGACTTTCATTATGTGAGAAACAGCAGTTTGGGCACTCTTACCTTATTTTAATCCCACTTTAAGAATGACTCATTTCACACGCTTAGAAATAAAGTTTTTTTTTGATTGTTTTATAAAGAGCTTTTAGCATAAAACGTTTTCAAAGCACAATGTTCCTTAAAGTAAAAAAAACAAAAAAACAAATGTACATATATATATATATATATATATATATATATATATATATGTGTGTGTGTGTATGTGTGTGTGTGTGTTATAATAATGGACATTTAGTTTCAAGGGGATAATTCTCTCTCTCACAAAAATATGAGATAGTTAAAAATGTAAAAAATATCTTCCAGATCATGTTAAAATATTTTATAGACTGTTTAGAGGCTTTTTAATTAAATAGTAAAATTACTAGAACAGTTAATAAAGCTGAAAACATTGGTTTGGTCTGTTGTAATAAATTTTATAAAATTACAACATAAAAAAATATGAGAACTTTTGACATTTAAAATTACCCTTATTTATAACCTCTGACTTGTTACCAATTCAAGTTTATTTGTATAGCGCTTTTTACAAAACAAATCGTTACAAAGCAACTTTACAGAAAATTATATTTCTACAATATTTAGTAGTAGCTAGTAGTTTGTGCACATTTGACAGGATTTTAGAAAAAAATAATAATAATAATGATAATACAAGACGTAGTCAGCTAGACGATGAACTATCAATATTATTAATTAAGTTATTATATGATTCAGTCACACATGTAGCAATAATTGTTAGTTCTGTTTGTTGATTCAAGGTTAGCATCATCTGAGGTCCTCTGAGGGTCAGCATCATCTCTTCTCAGGAGTTCTGGATCCAGACTGGAGCTTGTGTAAATCCCGTGGCGAAACATAGAAACAAAATACAGACATCATTAGCATAGCTGCTGATCCAACAAACTAAAATGAGTTTAACCCAAGCTAATGAATAAAAATGCACCTTTGATCAGATGCAACTACACTCACAATTAAAAAGATACATTATTCGAATGCTTGGCGAAAGAGATGTGTTTTTAATCTAGATTTAAACAGAGAGAGTGTGTCTGAACCCCGAACATTATCAGGAAGGCTATTCCAGAGTTTGGGAGCCAAATGTGAGAAAGCTCTACCTCCTTTAGAGGACTTTGCTATCCTAGGAACGACCAATAGTCCAGCGTTTTTTGACCTTAGGGTGCGTGATGGGTTGTAACTGTTTACCATATCAATAATATATTGATTGTTAATAATAACATTATCATTTTGAGGGCATAGTTTAAGACATTTTTTAAAACAGTTTAAAGAGTAAATACACATTCACTCTGCACATTCACACATACAGATGCATTTTTCTCAGCTGAGTTTTTGCAGAGATGAGATGACTGTGTTTCGATCTGGATGAGTCTAGGAGGATACAGAGATGAAGTCCTTTCTTAAACTCCTCATGAAGGAGGTGCGTTTGACCCTCAAGCTCCTGGCAGAACATGAACGACAGAAACACACACATGACATGCATCTCCTCTGGTGAAAAGGTAAGAACACTTGTAGTTACATTTAATAATTGGGTTGACGTAAAATTTATTGAATAAAGTCATTTATTGCAAATACATCCATCCTAAGGGAACAGTATGGAAAAACAATATGTTGTTAATTGAATAACAGACTAAGGCAGAAATTCTTCTAAAGTTGTTTCTTGTGGGTTAATTGTTTACAGCAGATGAAATCTCATGGAGAAATAAACACCTGTGCATTTCTTATGCCATCCTAACCTAAATATATAAAAACTCAAAACACACTGCAAACTATAGAGAGATTTGTATTTATATTTTAGGTATTATTTGTCATTTTTTACATAAAATTGTCAAGAATATTTATAATAAAAATAATTATACGTTATAAAAAGACACCAAAATACAGCCCCAAAATACAAATTAATTTTAAATAATTTCTTTTTTAAATCTTTACCAGTCTCCCCCCCCCCATCCTTTAAACCACTAGGTTTGACCCATTTGTTAGCGAGTATATAAATATAAATATAATTTCAAATAAAATATTTTTTCATGTCCTGTCGTTGATGTTCTGCCAGGAGCTTGAGCATACCCCTGGTCTACACGCAGGTCACATCCGTGCTTAAGACAAGAGAGACTGGATGTGTGTTTGTGGTGAATATGAACAGATAGTCTTGTCCATTTCAGGTTGTGACTCTGGCGGTGTACAGTTTCTTTCTTGTGTGTCTGATCGGTTGACAGTTTCTGGACCTGGGTCAGGGTTATCCGGGTCACAACCTTGACCTTTATATCCCCATCTTTACCCTTCTGCAATTATTTTTCTATACTGGCTGGTTAAAGGTGAGGAATCACAATCCCTGATTTGATTCAAACATTAATTAGATGCCCCTCCCTCTTCATATGTGACCCCGCCCACAACATTACTATAAAACAAGAACTCAAATTGTATCAATATTAGCCATTTTTTTTCAGTCAGTAATGTTTGTTTGTTTCATGGTGTAATTCTTTATCAGGTGGCAGAGCAGCTCATAAATCCATTTGAGAGGATGATGATGACTTTGAGACCAACTTGATTGATAGAAACTTCCAGGTGCCATTTGCCATTTACAGTATATCAAATCATATATTCTAATTGTCTTTCATTGTCAAGAAACACACACTGGTTTGTTCATAAGACTGAGCTGTTCTCTGTATGTGTGTTTGAAAGGGTGTCTATGATTTGCGGTGGAGGAGATGTACGGAGATTTGCCCAAGATGGCGAGCTTCTCTTTGTGCTGCGCAAGCCCTCGTTCCAAGGCTCCACCTTCGACAAATACACAGATCTTTTCAGACCAGACAGTTTTCTGTGTGCTTCATCTCAACTGCAAACAATCCAATCTGTAAAAAAACAAGAAAGATTCAAATCATAATATGTAAAACAGAATACACACACACACACACATAAACAATCATTTAAAGAATAAATATGACACAGGCAATGTTCTTATGTATATGAATAAAAGCTCAGAAGATAAATAGGTTTGACAGTGATCCAAACTGTAATGATGGAAATGATCCTCATGTGGGCAGTATTGCAGCATTCTAAGATTTCTGGTGCTGTTAGATCCATAAGAGCAATATATATATAAAAAGAAACAACATTCAGCAAATAAAGCTATAGCTATGCAGTTATTCTCCATATTTTATAGTTTACAACAGAAAGGAAGGTTGCTTCTTTTTGCTCTTCTCATTTGTAAGTTGCTTTGGAATAAAGCATCGTCTAAGTAATTTAATAAAACTATTTCAGTTTTCAAGCTTTTAATGATTCCACAAGAGGATTTACTGACACAGAAGTTTTATGACCTCATTATCAAGTTTATTAATCATTGTTATTAAAGTTGAACAGCTGTCCTTTATTAAAGTGTCATGTTGTTCTGTCGTCATGCAAGTCCACAATGAATAGCATGTTGCAAGCAATCCTCATTTTTGCTCTTCCCACCGTATTTGGGAGGAGGACAAACACTGCAGCAATGACCCGGAGGATGAAGATGATGAACACACTGATGAAAAACTGAAATGAAAGGGAAAAAAGAACAGACTAATTGAAACAAGCAGTATATTAAGCTTTTAAGATTAAGAAATTTGAGAATAGTCTGAGATTCACAACTTTTTTATATATATATATTTGACACTCACAACCAAGAGCATCCAGCTGTTTTCTTCTTCAGAGTACCACAAAAGCTGATCAAGCCCATCAACTCCAAACATCGTACGCTGTATTAAAGCTAATTCTGTCATCATTTACTCACCCTCAAGTTGTTCCCAACTTTTATGAGTTTCTTTCTTCTAAAAAGATATTTTGAAGAATGTTGGCAGTAGCCTGTCCACTATAACTTTAGTACAGACAGAAATATTCACATCAGCTGGATGCGTCCTGTAGATCAGCAGCGGTTTCAAGCAGTTCCAGAGCGGAGAAGTGATTCTGGCATAGAGGTGTATGTTTTGGCACCTCTCAAATGTTTTCTCCACATCCACCCTTAAAGAATGTGGCCGTGCTTTTATTTTGATTCTGTGCATGCCCCACCTACAGCACACACACATCCTCACAAGCGTACAAGGTTCATGCAAAAAGGGAAATTATGTATCATGCACAAAGACCACAAACAAATGTCTGAATGTCACATCACTTTTTTAGAGTAAGAGCAGGCAGGTCAACAAAAAATGCAGATACACATATAAAAAAAGTGATTTTTAAAAGTGATTTTTACTGTTCAAAAACCTTTGACTGGTAGTATGTACACACACACACACAAAAAATATACACATTATATAAATACTCCTTTAGTGTCCACAGGGAAGCAAATTTATTGCATTCAAAGCAAATGGCAAGAACAATATAATCTGACTTAAGTACATACTTTGAAACAAGTAACAAAGTCATACGGACCGGATATTTCTAGAGCAGTCCTAAAATGCTTTATCACCTATATTGAAGTAAAACATGATCTTGCATCCATTAAAATAACCAAAGCTACTCCACAATGACAGCCAGATGCATTTTATCTGAACATGTTGTAAACAGGCACTGGAGTAATTTGAAACTTTCCTAAAAAGCTGAGATTTTTGGCATGTGAATTTCTGATTCCTGCAGTTTCATGCAGTATTTTCCCGGCTGGGTTAGTTCTCCTCATGATATCACAGTTCAGTGTATTGGCAGCCTCACATCACATTGAGATAAACCCATCCCATTTCAATTAATCCCTGAGGGGCCTGTTTATGTAACTGATGTAAAGCATAAGGTGCCTATGCCATATTCTTACTGTTTGGTTGGCATTTCATACTATATATTGGCAGTACACTTGTGAAAGAGTCTCTCTTCTGGTGTACGTGTGTAAGAGAGAGAGGGAGTGAGTGCATGTGTGTGAATGTTTGCCTTCAAGTATGAGTGTTTGTTGAGAGATGATCATTAACATCCACAGCTGCTCTGTCCATCAGGGGGCGTGTCTTGCAGACTCGGGCCTTTGTGATTGATTAACATGCTCGGGTCTCCATCCAAACTCTCGTTCATTTTGTCACAGATGATGTCAACCAGCCGCTCAAACACCTGCTTGACGTTAATGTTGTCTTTTGCACTGGCCTCGAAAAACTGGAAGCCTGCAAAAAGACGGCAGAGAAAGAGGGAAAAAGAGGAGGAGATATAAAGTTTCATACAAAAAACTGCAAATACTAACTGGCCACTAGGTGTAGGTGAATAATGTATTCTGCTAGTAATTATATTTTAATCAATTTTTTTATTTGGCCTATAAGTGGGACTTTTATTTTGACAGACACACAAAAGCACCTATTCTGTCTTCATTAGTTTACTGCCTTTGTTATAGTAAATGAAATACGAATGGTATAATACTATTTCATATACAGCCAGATATACACTTTTATATCATTTAAACAAGTCTTTGAATATCAAATAAATATTTAAACACATGAACCTCACAAATGTTGCTGAATCCAGCTGTTAGACCCACTTCTTGTGCTACAAAATTATTATTTCTGTGTGAAGTAAAATTTGGTTAAAATAAGTATAAAGTAATCTGTTGATTTTACAAATTTGTAAACTTTTTTTTAAAGGTTTTTTTTATCAAATTATTTTTTCAAATGGATTTATCTAAAAAAATATATTATTTAAAATAATTATCATTTAATTACAGAAATGGTTATGAATACTATCTTTAAATTGAATATTTTTATTATAATAAAGAAGTCTCTTCTGCTCATCAAGGCTGCATTTATTTGATCAAAAATACAGAAAACAAACATGAATCTTGCAAAATGTTATTACAATATAAAATTATGGTTTCTATTTAATATTCTTTTAAATATCATTTATTTCTGTGATGCAAAGCTGAATTTCCTTCAGCCATTACTTCAGTATGTGTCACATGATCCTTAAGAAATCATTTTAATATGCTGATTTATTATTAGAATTATCAATGTTGCCAACCGTGGTGTTGCCAAATATTTTTTTCTAAACTGCGATACTTTTTTCAGGATTCTTTTATTAACAAAAAGTTTAAAAGAACAGCATTTATACAAATTATATATATTTTATAACAATATAAATCTTTGCTATCACTTCTTAACAATTTGACATAATTTATCTTAACATCATCCTTGCTGAATAAAAAGTTTAATTTAAAGAAAAATAAAAATACAGATATACCGAACCCAAACTTCTGAACTGTAGTGTATATTGTTAGAAAAGATTTATATTTTAAATAAATGCTCTTCTTTTTTAACTTTTTTTCATAAAAATCCTGAAAAAAAGTATCACGTTCCAAAAAATATTAAGCAGCAAAACAGTTTGCAACACTGATAATAAATCAGCATATTAGAATGATTTCTGAAGATCATGTGACACTTAAGACTGGAGCAATGATGCTGGAAATACAGCTTTTCATTACAGGAATAAACTAGCTTTTTATGTTTATTAAAATAGAAAAATGCTATTTTAGTTCATAATAATATTTCACAATATTAAAATTTTTCCCTGTATTTTTGATGAAATAAATGCAGCCTTGATGAGCAAAAGATCGTTCTGATCCCAAACTTTTGACCGGTAGTGTGTGTGTGTGTGTGTGTGTATATATATATATATATATATATATATATATATATATATATACACACACACACGCATTTTATATCAGCCATCAAATAATCCATATTGGTCGATCATCATCATACACTATAATTCTACACTACATGATGCATTATATCTAACATCTATTGGGCAACAAAGGCAGATTCACACCCTTTGAGCAACACACTTGCTCTCAGTACTTTGAAATGCCTGTATCATTCCTTCCTGTCTTTTTTTGTCCATATAAGGCTCTGAAGCACAAAGGAAATTAAGAGGGTGGTGAAGCATGAACGGGGTCCAAAATGAACACTCGCCAAGCCCTGAATGAGAGTAGCATTTGGCTTTAAATTAAACTTCAACATTTCATGGTTTCAATAAATACTTGGTCTACCACAATTAAAATAATTGAATCCTCCCAGCATGTCCTTTCAAGCCTGTTAAATATGTGCTGTAACATGCCTAGCTCATTAGCCAGTCTCTGTCCGTCCTCCCTGGACACCAGCCTGTCGTCCTCCAGATCACATTTGTTCCCCACCAGAATCACCTGAGCGTTGTCCCATGAGTACGTTTTAATCTGAGTCGCCCTGGAACACACACACAAACACACGAATGAAGTCAATTCTGACATGCTCAAAACGTGTGCATCACTTTAACAAGGAACATTTGACCTTTCAATCATTCTCACTACCTGGGGTCATAGTAGGATGATTTACTTTGGGATTTAGCATGTGACTCTAGGACTGTAAATAAAGGAAGTAAACTCACCAGTCTTGCACAGCGTAGAAGGATTCTTGGTTAGTGATGTCATACATTAGCAGGAAGCCCATGGCCCCTCTGTAGTACGCTGTGGTGATAGTGCGGTACCTCTCCTGCCCTGCTGTGTCCTGAGGAACCACATACAAAAAAATACAGCCATCAACGTCTCCTTTCAGTATTCTTTTAGCTCAGTAAACACACACACACACACACACACACCTCATATCTAAAAGCATTTTTTCTCAAAACTGCACAGCAGAAAGCCTATGGTTTGCTGAAAGCGTTCATTGTTTCATGCTTTTATAGTCAACTTCATGAGTTATTTTTCTTAATTATTCGTTGCTGTTATTTCTTATTACAAGAGTCTAATATCCCAGTAAATATTCCATAATAGTGCAACAAATATTATGTAATATAAAATAAAATATTAAATAATAATAAAAAAATACACGTAGATTCACAAGGTTTAATGCAAGTAAAATATCTGTTTTAAAATAATGTATTCTACACAGCATTCACTATTTGTATTTAAATATTTTCCTCCACGTATTTTTAATAAAACTTTTCAAACACGTAAAATGCCAGAAGGGGATTATAAACAATTTTTGATTAGGTATTTAATAATGTAACCATGGTCTTATACAGGGATCACATAACTAGTCATCTTTAGGAAACCTGTTGGCTAAAAAAAAAACGTGTGTTTAAAAATCACAGCATTATTGACAATGCTGGATAATTTCACATTGCCAGCAAATTCCCTGTAAATATATCTTGAATATTTGACAGTCTGCCTAACTTCTGCAGTAAATGCAATGCAAACAAACAGTCAGATGTTCAGAGTTTAACAGCCATGTTAATGTGGTTACTAGGCAACGTTTGATTAGTTTCCATGATACTGAGAAGCCCTGACGTGATTTAGAATGCTGTGACCTCACATATGCAGGTAACCATAGTAACCATTGGTTTGTGCAGCTGTTCGAGACTTGTGTATATGCATGGATTGTATTTTAGTGGAAGAGCTGAATTTAAACTAATGGGAGCTTGACAAAAGCCTCAGCCCCTTCTTTCAACAGAGATACGATGTGCCACCTGCCCTTCACACACACACACACACACACACACACACACACACACACACACACACACGGTGACTAACTTCACAACGAAGAGAAGTGAATCAGATCTGTAAACATTCTGCCTACTGCCATCTCAGATGCTGAAAGACCTTAAAGCACACCTTAGAGTCAGGACATGTAAATTAAAATGTACTTCAACAGCCATGACTGTGTCAGCAATACAGCAGTTCATGTATAATATTTGCTCTTCCTTCCTAGCAAAATGACTCAATTTACTTTCGTCATTGTCTTTAAATCAAGAACTCCTCCTTTAAGTAAACAGAGAATATTTAAATGTGAACACGCACATATAACTTTCCACAAATAAGACATAGTCAGGTGTCCAAAGTGTTTATAAAAATATGTTTTTTGTGTTCTGGGAACTAAAGAATATTAGATCAACTATTAAATACTATAAAAGACCTTAAGCTCTTACAATGAGGTTTTGTGCCTGTACCATTTCAGATGTCTTGAAATAAACTTACAGTCATAATGTCATAATTTTGAATGGATAATATATATATATATATACTACATTTTAAACAATTTTAATTATTAATGAACTAAACATGATATTTACATTCACTGGCCATTTATATATATATAAAAAAAAACTTTTTAATACTTTAAGGCCTTATTTTTCACCTTATTAGTGGGATGTATAATAACACACTTGTGTATGGAGACACAGACATCATTGGTTTACTTCATACTGCACATTCTCATTGCTATAGCTATATAGTCAATAAAACATGACTGATTATTAACTAAACACCTCCAGACATTTAGTCAAGAGAAAAGGCTCTGCGTCTTCCCCACCCTCTAAATACACCACACACACAGAGACACACATCACAAGGCTTGGCCTGCGCTCTTGGAGCTTGACAACCGAAGAGGACCTACAGAATATGAAACCGAATCTACAGACACAGTAGGAATGAAGGATGTGTTTCCACCATCAGTGAGGATTTTACAGTACGCTTCCCTACAGGTGCAGCCTGAAACAGATGCAATGCCTAAAGCAAAAAATAAAATGCAAATAACTAGATAATTATGCATACAGTAACATTAGTTAAAATAGCAAAATAAATGTATGCATCAATTTTCTAGCACAAATTGATGGATGTCTAAAATATAAAGTAAGTAAAAGTCTAAAACAGGCGGGAGGTCCGGCCCGCGTCTGAACTATGAAGTGAAAATTGGCCCGATCTGAAATGCAGGGCTCTAGTGTCCGTTGTTGAACCACAGGGAGACTTTCAGAGTCGCAGAGACTTTTTGTTCCCTTGAACGGTGTGACCTCTGATTTGTTTTAGTCCATTGAGAAATTAGGTCGCACTCCAGAGCCCTGAATATTTATTTATAACATGATAAAACATATACAAAACAGATGTTTTTAGAAGGTCAGCTCTATTCTGGAAAAAGGGGTGGGGAGCAGCAGCTCATTTGCATTTAAAGGACAGGCACGAAAAACTGCGTGTTTCTGCTTCCACTCAAAATAGGCATTTTCAAAATGATATAATAAATGATCTGTGGGGTATTTTGAACTGAAACACATTCTGGGGACAATAGAGACATAATAATATGTCACCTTTAAGTATGGGATCACAGGTAAATCACAATTGCATGCATTACAATTTCTGTGTAATAAACCTGTATGGTAAGCTATAAATGAAAAAATATATAAATACACCCATGCAATGGGTCGCCACTTGATGTCCAATGTAAAATGTGAAACCGCTGATCTAATGTATTTTAAAGCATCACAGAAATATGATATAACAATTTGGACTATGCCATAAGCAGCCATCAGACTTGACATGATGTCATATTTCTGAAGCTTATTTAATGGTACCAAACAAAACTAGTTTTGCATTTAAAAATCTAATTATTTAAGCTCTATTATCGTCAATCTCAGAAAACTGCAGGCAGAGCTGAGCTGTTCTATGGTGGGTTATCAACACACAAGTGCATTCTGGGAAAATGCCACTCGGCACATCTGAGGCGTTCTCACCCACTTCCTTTCATCAACAGAAAGAGCTGTCGCTTCCTCTGTCGATGAAGTCTGCGGCTGCGAAACGGCGCACAGCAAAAACAGAGTGTAACTGTATATTTCACTTAGAACTACACTCTGGACTATAACTGGATCACAAATAATTTCTTGGCAGGACTGGGCCGTGGGTAGTTGATATTCTGATCCATTTCCTGTCTGGGTATTGATTCAGTTAGTGATTTAAAGCAGAAGGCAGATGCATGCTGGTCTGGACTGTCAAAAAGCACAACCAATTTGATTTGATTTTATGGCTTTCATTTTCTAAAGGTTCCCTCAAAATGGATTTGGCCCTGTGTGTGTGTGTGTGTGTGTGTGTGTGTGTGTGCGCTCCACAAATAATGCATCAAATGATGGGGCCATCTGCTTTGGGTAACTCTGGATGTTCTGTAACATCAGCCATCGTTGCTGACACATACCTCACCTAGATTATCTTGATCAAGATATCACTAATCATGCTGACAGACGATTGACAGATCCTCTTTTCACAAACTAGACTTTGGCAATGAGACACAAACACACATGCATATATATGGGAACCAAAAGCATTGCACCAAATGTCTCCTATAGTGTAGCAGTCAAGTTCCAGAAGTTCAAATCTTATTAAATTTCTCCATAGGGGAATACATTTTTAACAATAACTTTAAAACCTTTTTAGATAGCCCTACCTGACCTAGATAGACCTCCCAACACCATCAACCTGCATTATTTCAACCTATTTAAAAAAATAAATAATAATAATAATAATGAAAAAAAAATGTATATATATTTTTTCGATGACACTCGGAATACTTCATGGTACTGTATTTCTAAGCCATTGAGTACACAGCCTTGTCCTTTTGTCTGATTTTCAAATAGGTTTTGCTTCAAATCAAAGTTTCAAATGTTGGGATTCACCTTGTAGCTGGTTGGTTTGGTTTATGGCTTAGAAATCTTTAAAGAAACCCTATGGGAAAAATGAATGGGAAGTTAAGGCTTGTCCTCCAGGGTTGCCAGGTCTGCAAAACAAAACCATCCCCCCTTCGTGGGTTCGCTCCATCAGAATCTGAATTCTGATTGGCTGTCATTGTTTTGTCAATTATTTTGCTGGAAAAAAAAATTCTTCTGAAAGTGACTCCAAAGATATCGTTCCTCTGAATCGTTATCATTATAAATGTGGTGTGGACTCGATTTGTATAAGTATATCTTTGTCATTACAGTTATCGTCCTTGGTTTAAACATGCCTTTAGATGGGAAAAGTCTTTCTGATTGATATCTAAAACATCCAACCAGAGGTTATTTTGTTTTTAGTGTGCCATGTAGGGGAGGGAAATCTAAAAATGTAGTTGATAGATACCATGATAATATACAATCAAAGAATAAATTTAAATAAAAACCTTGAATAAAAAAACTTTGTAGAAATTCTACTCACCCTCCTCATTTTAACTATATAAATGACTCCTATGTCCCATTTTTCAAACTCACCCATATTTGCAGCTTGACTCGTTTCTCATTGCGGTAAACAGTTTTGACTTTGAAGTCGATGCCGACCGTGCTGACAAACGCAGAGGTGAAGGAGTCATCAGCGTAACGGAACAGAAAACTAGTTTTTCCAACGCTGCTGTTGCCAATGATGAGGAGCTTGAACATGTAGTCAAAATTCTGATCGGCTACATCCTTCTGCACCTGTGTCTGATGACGGGTTTCATTGGCCGACGCCATCTAGAGGGGTGGAGGGAAAGTGTGAATGTAAGACAGACAAGTCATAAAGTCACCATTTACTGTGTAAGTAAATAATGAAGGTTGTCAGACAGAAGAGAACACCATTGTATGTCAAGCCCTGAGGATGCTATAGCTCTTCTGTCCATTTAGCTAAAGCCCTGTTGATACACTTGATCACTCATATGTAGTTAAAGTATTCTTCCAGCACTGGCATCCATCTATCTTCCTTTCTTTGTGCATCAGACATGCTGAGTGAGGATCTTTCCTTGATTAAAGGCCATTACAGCAGAAACTAACTCAGCACAATTCATTCTGGCCATAAAAACAGTACTTAAAGTGGGAAGCATATAATGAGAATACTTTAAGGAAGAGTTAACCCCCCCCCCCAAAAAAAAAAAAACAATTTTGTGTGAACAATGTATTACTCTATTTGTATTTGATATACTATTTTGTATTTTATAAGCAATTTTAGTATACTAGTATTAATATTTTCAATTAGCATTCATTTTTATATTTTTGTTTTCATTTTAATTTAAGTGGTTTAGTCATTTTGTTATGTGCTTTTTTGTCATTTTTATTATTTTTTACAAAATATAAAAAAATATATTTCATATTTCAATTCGGTTTGTGTTTTAGTACTTTTATTTCAATTTTAGTTAGTAAGTTTAAGGTTTATTTCAAGTTCTGATTATTTCAATTTTATTTTCTTCAGTTTATGTGAAAAACAACTTAAATCCTGGTCTGTTCATCGCACAAGCTATAGTATGTCTTTAAAGACTTGAAATACAGCTCATAAGTCATTTGGATTACTATTATAATAATTTATACCTCTTTTTTTTCAAGACTTTCACGCAAAGACTATGAATTATTGTTCATTGGAAAAAAGCAGCATTAAGACTCTTCAAAAATTCTTTATTTAAGAAAAACAAAATAAACCCTCTTATAGCATATGACTATATTAAACTAAACAAGTATTACATCCTGCTCAAGCATATGAGAAAGAGTTGATCACATCAACACCTGTAAGTACCTGAAGAGGGAGTTACCAGGATATGACACACCTTACACATATGATTGAACACAATGCGGTTGTGCCACAGTGACTCTACATATGCATTTTTAAATAAAATGATAAGGGATCCCTTTTGCAAAGACAAAGATGAGATGACAGGTTACATTTGATCTGATGCTGGTCGACCAAAACAGCAGCACACACCCTGAACTGTGAAACTCTATCAAACATAATTCCAGTTTACATTAGCAAGTCAAACACACTCAGATAATATACATTTGAGCATGCCATCAACAGCTGAGTTTTAGGGTTGAAAGGTAAATTAATAGCCAACTGAAACGGCTCTAATTGTGCTTCCATATGGACATCTTCCTTACCACTGTAAGCGAATAAAGAAAAATGCGTATCCGTCGGGCACAGACAGAACAGTGACTAACCTTATCCGGCTCTTCTTAGAGGTGGTTATTTTATTCTATGCACTTGATGTTGCGCTTTTCCTCAGCTGGTTTCGGACATCCAGTCCTAGCAGATGCAGTTTCACTTTTCCCGCAAAACACACTGGAAAGGGTCCACTCGCCTTATCGGCTTAAAAACCGACCATCCCCTTCCCAAAAGAGGGGCGTTGCAAAATCAGACGCTTGATGACTGCAGAGACCTGGCTGTCGACCAGTTATTTGTTCGTGCTGAAACTGCGCCGACTGTTTCCAGATCAGCCAGTGCCCTGGCGAGCCTCAAGCCCGCACTCACGGAGCAACCAATCAACAGGTCCCCTGTCAGCCACACAGCAGTATCTTCGGCGATTTACATACGGGCCATTCTGTGAAACGAGGGCCATTCGCATTTTCACATGGTGATAAAAAAAACAGAAGAGTAACAAGATCGACCGTTTTACAGTTGAGTTACACAAGCTTTTTGGCCGATGTCAAGAATCTACACCGTGCATACATATATTCAGGTGCATATACAGAAACAAGCCTATCTAAAATATTCTAGTCACAAAAGAGGAAAACAAAAGGCAAACACCATCAGAAATTGAGCAATCAAAGGCATGGCTATGAAACTCACACTCAGGTTTCAGCATGCTGTGCACACTCGGTGTTTATGAAATACAAAGCTAAGCGGGGTCAAGTTGGTTTTGTTTTCGATATTCGTGACACATTCAGCGGTAAACGCCAATAACTCCAAAACGAATTGCCCTAAAAAAATCTAAGCAGTGTGACCGCCAAAAGGGCAAAGCTGAACATGTTTCACATCCTTCTTTTTCTATATTTTCCCTCGATATAATAAGCACGGCCCCATGCAAGCCGTCGCAATGTGCAAAAAGCCGGGAGAGAACGCTCTCAGCAGAGCCTTCAGTTAGGGACCGTGGGGAAAGTGCAAACTTTCTTCGTTTTTTGCTATAGCTCAGTAGGCGTTGTTTTTGTAATAGCTTTTTAGTTAAAGGGCATATAGACATGATAACAGTGTCAATCAATAGTGGGGAACCGTGGACATTTTTAACAACCTTTCTTTTTACCACTACTGGTAGAAAAGGGAATTGCATGTCCAAAATTAACCTTCTTTTTGTAATAACTTTCTACAGAAGGAAGATAGAGAGATGAAACCAGTGTCAATCAATAGAGGGAGAGAGTGGATATTTTTCACATCCTTTCATTTTACCCCAAGTGGCTGATAAGGGAATTGCATGTCCAAATTTAACCTTCTTTTTGTAATAACTTTCTACAGCAGTGAAACAGAGACTTGAAACGAGTGTCAATCAATAGTGGCGGACAGTGGACATTTTTCACATCCTTTCATTTTACCCCAAGTGGCTGATAAGGGAATTGCATGTCCAAAATAAACCTTCTTTTTGTAATAACTTTCTACAGCAGTGAGACATGTACATGAAACCAGTGTCAATTAGTAGAAGGAGAGAGTGGACATTTTTCACAACCCTGAATTTTACCCCTACTGGTAAAAAAGGGAATTGCATGTCCAAAATTAACCTTATTTTTGTAATAACTTTCTACAGCAGGGAGACAGAGACATGAAACCACTGTCAATCAATAGAGGGAGAGAGTGGACATTTTTCACAACCTTTCTTTTTACCCCTACTGGTAAAAAAGGGAATTGCATGTCCAAAATTAACATTCTTTTTGTAATAACTTTCTACAGCAGGGAGACAGAGACATGAAACCAGTGTCAATCAATAGAGGGGGACAGTGGACATTTTTCTCAAACTTTCATTTTACCCCAAGTGGCTTATTAGGTAATTGCATGTCCAAAATTAACCTTCTTTTTGTAATAACTTTCCACAGCAGGGAGACAGAGACATGGAACCAGTGTCAGTCAATAGAGGGAGAGAGTGGACATTTTTCACAACCTTTCATTTTACCCCTACTGGTAAAAAAGGGAATTGCATGTCCAAAATAAATCATCTTTTTGTAATAACTTTCTACAGCAGT
This sequence comes from Carassius auratus, assembly GCF_003368295.1. Taxonomy (NCBI): domain Eukaryota; kingdom Metazoa; phylum Chordata; class Actinopteri; order Cypriniformes; family Cyprinidae; genus Carassius; species Carassius auratus. The sequence continues at coordinate 194,645 of NW_020529094.1, forward strand.
GAGACAGAGACATGAAACCACTGTCAATCAATAGAGGGGGACAGTGGACATTTTTCACAACCTTTTTTTTTTACCCCTACTGGTAAGAAAGGGAATAGCATGTCCAAAATTAACCTTCTTTTTGTAATAACTTTCTACAACAGTAAGACAGGTACATGAAACCAGTGTCAGTCATTAGAGGGAGAGAGTGGACATTTTTCACATCCCTGAATTTTACCCCTACTGGTAGAAAAGGGAAATGTATGTCCAAAATGAACCTTCTTTTTGTAATAACTTTCTACAGCAGGGAGACATAGACACGAAACCAGTGTCAATCAATAGAGGGGGAGAGTGGACATTTTTTACAACCTTTCATTTTACCCCAAGTGGCTTATTAGGGAATTGCATGTCCAAAATAAACATTCTTTTTGTAATAACTTTCTACAGCAGGGAGACATAGACACGAAACCAGTGTCAATCAATAGAGGGGGAGAGTGGACATTTTTCACAACCTTTCTTTTTACCCCTACTGGTAAAAAAGGGAATTGCATGTCCAAAATAAACCTTCTTTTTGTAATAACTTTCTACAGCAGTGAGACAGAGACATGAAACCACTGTCAATCAATAGAGGGGGACAGTGGACATTTTTCACAACCTTTCTTTTTACCCCTACTGGTAAAAAAGGGAATTGCATCTCCAAAATAAACCTTCTTTTTGTAATAACTTTCTACAGCAGGGAGACATAGACACGAAACGAGTGTCAATCAATAGAGGGGGAGAATGGACATTTTTCACAACCTTTCTTTTTACCCCTACTGGTAAAAAAGGGAATTGCATGTCCAAAAAAAATCTTCTTTTTGAAATAACTTTCTACAGCAGGGAGACATAGACACGAAACCAGTGTCAATTAATAGAGGGGGAGAGTGGACATTTTTCACAACCTTTCGTTTTACCCCAAGTGGCTTATTAGGGAATTGCATGTCCAAAATAAACATTCTTTTTGTAATAACTTTCTACAGCAGGGAGACATAGACACGAAACCAGTGTCAATCAATAGAGGGGGAGAGTGGACATTTTTCACAACCTTTCTTTTTACCCCTACTGGTAAAAAAGGGAATTGCATGTCCAAAATAAACATTCTTTTTGTAATAACTTTCTACAGCAGTGAGACAGAGACATGAAACCAGTGTCAGTCAATAGAGGGAGAGAGTGGACATTTTGCACAACCTTTCATTTTACTCCAAGTGGCTGATTAGGGAATTGCATGTACAAAATTAACCTTCTTTTTGTAATAACTTTCTACAGCAGGGAGACAGAGACATGAAACCAGTGTCAATCAATAGCGGGGGACAGTGGACATTTTTCACAACCCTGAATTTTACCCCTACTGGTAGAAAAGGGAATTGCATGTACAAAATTAACCTTCTTTTTGTAATAACTTTCTACAGCAGGGAGACAGAGACATGAAACCAGTGTCAATCAATAGAGGGGGACAGTGGACATTTTTCACAACATTTCATTTTACCCTTACTGGTAGGAAAGGGAATTGCATGTCCAAAATTAACCTCCTTTTTATAATAACTTTCTACAGCAGTGAGACAGAGACATGAAACCAGTGTCAATCAATAGAGGGGGACAGTGGACATTTTTCACAACCTTTCCTTTTATCCCTACTGGTAGAAAAGGGAATTGCATGTCCAAAATTGACATTCTTTTTGTAATAACTTTCTACAGCAGGGAGACATAGACACGAAACCAGTGTCAATCAATAGAGGGAGAGAGTGGACATTTTTCACAACCTTTGGTTTTACCCCAAGTGGCTTATTAGGGAATTGCATGTCCAAAATTAACCTTATTTTTGTAATAACTTTCTGCAGCAGGGAGACAGAGACATGAAACCAGTGTCAATCAATAGAGGGAGAGAGTGGACATTTTTCACAACCTTTCATTTTACCCCTACTGGTAAAAAAGGGAATTGCATGTCCAAAATAAATCTTCTTTTTGTAATAACTTTCTACAGCAGTGAGACAGGGACATGAAACCACTGTCAATCAATAGAGGGGGACAGTGGACATTTTTCACAACCTTTTTTTTTTACCCCTACTGGTAGAAAAGGGAATTGTATGTCCAAAATAAACCTTCTTTTTGTAATAACTTTCTACAGCAGGGAGACATAGACACGAAACCAGTGTCAATCAATAGAGGGGGAGAGTGGACATTTTTCACAACCTTTCTTTTTACCCCTACTGGTAAAAAAGGGAATTGCATGTCCAAAATAAATCTTCTTTTTGTAATAACTTTCTACAGCACTGAGACAGAGACATGAAACCACTGTCAATCAATAGAGGGGGACAGTGGACATTTTTCACAACCTTTTTTTTTACCCCTACTGGTAAGAAAGGGAATAGCATGTCCAAAATTAACCTTCTTTTTGTAATAACTTTCTACAACAGTAAGACAGGTACATGAAACCAGTGTCAGTCATTAGAGGGAGAGAGTGGACATTTTTCACATCCCTGAATTTTACCCCTACTGGTAGAAAAGGGAAATGTATGTCCAAAATGAACCTTCTTTTTGTAATAACTTTCTACAGCAGGGAGGCATAGACACGAAACCAGTGTCAATCAATAGAGGGGGAGAGTGGACATTTTTCACAACCTTTCATTTTACCCCAAGTGGCTTATTAGGGAATTGCATGTCCAAAATAAACATTCTTTTTGTAATAACTTTCTACAGCAGGGAGACATAGACACGAAACCAGTGTCAATCAATAGAGGGGGAGAGTGGACATTTTTCACAACCTTTCTTTTTACCCCTACTGGTAAAAAGGGAATTGCATGTCCAAAATAAACCTTCTTTTTGTAATAACTTTCTACAGCAGTGAGACAGGTTCATGAAACCAGTGTCAATCAGTAGAGGGAGAGAGTGGACATTTTTCACAACCTTTCTTTTTACGCCTACTGGTAAAAAAGGGAATTGCATGTCCAAAATAAACCTTCTTTTTGTAATAACTTTCTACAGCAGTGAGACAGAGACATGAAACCACTGTCAATCAATAGAGGGGGACAGTGGACATTTTTCACAACCTTTCTTTTTACCCCTACTGGTAAAAAAGGGAATTGCATCTCCAAAATAAACCTTCTTTTTGTAATAACTTTCTACAGCAGGGAGACATAGACACGAAACGAGTGTCAATCAATAGAGGGGGAGAATGGACATTTTTCACAACCTTTCTTTTTACCCCTACTGGTAAAAAAGGGAATTGCATGTCCAAAAAAAATCTTCTTTTTGAAATAACTTTCTACAGCAGGGAGACATAGACACGAAACCAGTGTCAATTAATAGAGGGGGAGAGTGGACATTTTTCACAACCTTTCGTTTTACCCCAAGTGGCTTATTAGGGAATTGCATGTCCAAAATAAACATTCTTTTTGTAATAACTTTCTACAGCAGGGAGACATAGACACGAAACCAGTGTCAATCAATAGAGGGGGAGAGTGGACATTTTTCACAACCTTTCTTTTTACCCCTACTGGTAAAAAAGGGAATTGCATGTCCAAAATAAACATTCTTTTTGTAATAACTTTCTACAGCAGTGAGACAGAGACATGAAACCAGTGTCAGTCAATAGAGGGAGAGAGTGGACATTTTGCACAACCTTTCATTTTACTCCAAGTGGCTGATTAGGGAATTGCATGTACAAAATTAACCTTCTTTTTGTAATAACTTTCTACAGCAGGGAGACAGAGACATGAAACCAGTGTCAATCAATAGCGGGGGACAGTGGACATTTTTCACAACCCTGAATTTTACCCCTACTGGTAGAAAAGGGAATTGCATGTACAAAATTAACCTTCTTTTTGTAATAACTTTCTACAGCAGGGAGACAGAGACATGAAACCAGTGTCAATCAATAGAGGGGGACAGTGGACATTTTTCACAACATTTCATTTTACCCTTACTGGTAGGAAAGGGAATTGCATGTCCAAAATTAACCTCCTTTTTATAATAACTTTCTACAGCAGTGAGACAGAGACATGAAACCAGTGTCAATCAATAGAGGGGGACAGTGGACATTTTTCACAACCTTTCCTTTTATCCCTACTGGTAGAAAAGGGAATTGCATGTCCAAAATTGACATTCTTTTTGTAATAACTTTCTACAGCAGGGAGACATAGACACGAAACCAGTGTCAATCAATAGAGGGAGAGAGTGGACATTTTTCACAACCTTTGGTTTTACCCCAAGTGGCTTATTAGGGAATTGCATGTCCAAAATTAACCTTATTTTTGTAATAACTTTCTGCAGCAGGGAGACAGAGACATGAAACCAGTGTCAATCAATAGAGGGAGAGAGTGGACATTTTTCACAACCTTTCATTTTACCCCTACTGGTAAAAAAGGGAATTGCATGTCCAAAATAAATCTTCTTTTTGTAATAACTTTCTACAGCAGTGAGACAGGGACATGAAACCACTGTCAATCAATAGAGGGGGACAGTGGACATTTTTCACAACCTTTTTTTTTTACCCCTACTGGTAGAAAAGGGAATTGCATGTCCAAAATAAACCTTCTTTTTGTAATAACTTTCTACAGCAGGGAGACATAGACACGAAACCAGTGTCAATCAATAGAGGGGAGAGTGGACATTTTTCACAACCTTTCTTTTTACCCCTACTGGTAAAAAAGGGAATTGCATGTCCAAAATAAATCTTCTTTTTGTAATAACTTTCTACAGCACTGAGACAGAGACATGAAACCACTGTCAATCAATAGAGGGGGACAGTGGACATTTTTCACAACCTTTTTTTTTACCCCTACTGGTAAGAAAGGGAATAGCATGTCCAAAATTAACCTTCTTTTTGTAATAACTTTCTACAACAGTAAGACAGGTACATGAAACCAGTGTCAGTCATTAGAGGGAGAGAGTGGACATTTTTCACATCCCTGAATTTTACCCCTACTGGTAGAAAAGGGAAATGTATGTCCAAAATGAACCTTCTTTTTGTAATAACTTTCTACAGCAGGGAGGCATAGACACGAAACCAGTGTCAATCAATAGAGGGGGAGAGTGGACATTTTTCACAACCTTTCATTTTACCCCAAGTGGCTTATTAGGGAATTGCATGTCCAAAATAAACATTCTTTTTGTAATAACTTTCTACAGCAGGGAGACATAGACACGAAACCAGTGTCAATCAATAGAGGGGGAGAGTGGACATTTTTCACAACCTTTCTTTTTACCCCTACTGGTAAAAAGGGAATTGCATGTCCAAAATAAACCTTCTTTTTGTAATAACTTTCTACAGCAGGGAGACATAGACACGAAACGGGTGTCAATCAATAGAGGGGGAGAATGGACATTTTTCACAACCTTTCTTTTTACCCCTACTGGTAAAAAAGGGAATTGCATGTCCAAAAAAAATCTTCTTTTTGTAAATAACTTTCTACAGCAGGGAGACATAGACACGAAACCAGTGTCAATCAATAGAGGGGGAGAGTGGACATTTTTCACAACCTTTCGTTTTACCCCAAGTGGCTTATTAGGGAATTGCATGTCCAAAATAAACATTATTTTTGTAATAACTTTCTACCGCAGGGAGACATAGACACGAAACCAGTGTCAATCAATAGAGGGGGAGAGTGGACATTTTTCACAACCTTTCTTTTTACCCCTACTGGTAAAAAAGGGAATTGCATGTCCAAAATAAACCTTCTTTTTGTAATAACTTTCTACAGCAGTGAGACAGAGACATGAAACCACTGTCAATCAATAGAGGGGGACAGTGGACATTTTTCACAACCTTTCTTTTTTACCCCTACTGGTAAAAAAGGGAATTGCATGTACAAAATTAACATTATTTTTGTAATAACTTTCTACAGCAGTGAGACAGAGACATGAAACCAGTGTCAATCAATAGAGGGAGAGAGTGGACATTTTTCACAACCTTTCATTTCACCCCAAGTGGCTGATTAGGGAACTGCATGTCCAAAATAAACCTTCTTTTTGTAATAACTTTCTACAGCAGTGAGACAGAGACATGAAACCACTGTCAATCAATAGAGGGGGACAGTGGACATTTTTCACAACCTTTCTTTATACCCCTACTGGTAAAAAAGGGAATTGCATGTCCAAAATAAACCTTCTTTTTGTAATAACTTTCTACAGCAGTGAGACAGGTTCATGAAACCAGTGTCAATCAGTAGAGGGAGAGAGTGGACATTTTTCACAACCTTTCTTTTTACGCCTACTGGTAAAAAAGGGAATTGCATGTCCAAAATAAACCTTCTTTTGTAATAACTTTCTACAGCAGGGAGACAGAGACATGAAACCACTGTCAATCAATAGAGGGGGACAGTGGACATTTTTCACAACCTTTCCTTTTATCCCTACTAGTAGAAAAGGGAATTGCATGTCCAAAATTGACATTCTTTTTGTAATAACTTTCTACAGCAGGGAGACATAGACACGAAACCAGTGTCAATCAATAGAGGGAGAGAGTGGACATTTTTCACAACCTTTGGTTTTACCCCAAGTGGCTTATTAGGGAATTGCATGTCCAAAATGAACCTTCTTTTTGTAATAACTTTCTACAGCAGTGAGACAGATACATGAAACCAGTGTCAATTAGTAGAGAAAGAGAGTGGACATTTTTCACAACGTTTAATTTTACCCCAAGTGGCTGATTAGGGAACTGCATGTCCAAAATAAACCTTCTTTTTGTAATAACTTTCTCCAGCAGTGAGACAGAGACATGAAACCAGTGTCAATCAATAGAGGGGGACAGTGGACATTTTTCACAACCTTTCTTTTTACCCCTACTGGTAGAAAAGGGAATTGCATGTCCAAAATGAACCTTCTTTTTGTAATAACTTTCTACAGCAGGGAGACAGAGACATGAAACCACTGTCAATCAATAGAAGGGGACAGTGGACAGTTTTCACAACCTTTCGTTTTACCCCAAGTGGCTTATTAGGGAATTGCATGTCCAAAATTAACCTTTTTGTAATAACTTTCTACAGCAGGGAGACATAGACACGAAACCAGTGTCAATCAATAGAGGGGGAGAGTGGACATTTTTCACAACCTTTCGTTTTACCCCAAGTGGCTTATTAGGGAATTACATGTCCAAAATAAACCTTCTTTTTGTAATAACTTTCTACAGCAGGGAGACAGAGACATGAAACCAGTGTCAATCAATAGAGGGGGACAGTGCACATTTTTTACAACCTTTCTTTTTACCCCTACTGGTAGAAAAGGGAATTACATGTCCAAAATTAGCCTCCTTTTTGTAATAACTTTCTACAGCAGGGAGACATAGACACGAAACCAGTGTCAATCAATAGAGGGGGAGAGTGGACATTTTTCACAACCTTTATTTTTACCCCTTAATGACTTTTCTTCAACAGTTTTGATTCAACATATTGGTTGATCAAAACATACTTTAACATTACGACAGAAATTTTTATTTAGTTATATTCATTAACTTTCAGTAGTTTTTTTTTTTTTTTTTTTTTGCAACACATTATTTGTATTTATTAATTTATTCTCTGGAAAATTGAATTTGTGTGTATGTGTGTGTGTATATGTACATGATAAGATTTTTTTATGTATATGTTTTAAGATTTAAGAGAGAGGGACACATTAATATTTCCTGTTCATAAATGTAGGGGTGTAGTTAAAATCAATCTCGGCCAATACAGGAAAACATTTGCAAATTTACAAATAAAATATAAAAGATAAATACACACGCACACACACACACACACACATATTTATATATATTTGAACATCACTATTAAAAGAAAAAAATACAAAATTTGTTTTTAAAATAAAACATTAATTAACATTTAAAATTTATTTCATAATATGAAATTTAGAGGTAATGGTTCGGGGCAGCCACCTGCCACTGGAAAGCACCCAAAAAATATAATTATGATTATGTTATAATATATGTTTTAAGCTTACTAATATTTTACATTTTATGGGGGGTTTAAATAAATAACACAAGGATCTTGGTAAATATCTAATGTTTGAATACTTAAATGCATTTTTTGGTTGTGGGACATTACTTGGCACCAATTCTGTGCTGCTCATATTCATATCAGACATTTTAGTTGACAGATGAAGGCTGTGATACTGTAGGTGTTCACTAGATGGATAGGATAAGAAATGTGAGCAAGGTCCTGCTAAATTCAAGAAGATACAATGACCAACAAATACATAAATTATGTTAGTATGTACTGTAAGTATAGTATTATTTCTGCACTACTAGATCATTAAAATAATTTAAATAATGTTTTTACATAATTACAAGTTTTGGTAGTATTTTAAAAATAAGTCTAATTTGTTAACGCTATTTAATGCATTACTATACATTAACTGAATATGAACAATATATATTTTTAGAGCATTTATCAATCTTTTAATGTTTTAATGTTACTTGATTTATTTTTGTTCATGTTGATTCACGGTACATTAACTTATGTTAACAGATACACAAATGAAAATTAATAATGTATTTTTAGTATGTAATTATATAATTAATGCTATAAAAAATATTGTTCAAGTTAACATGCACAGTTAAGTACTGTTAACATATTAAAGGAACATTCCACTTTTTTGGAAATAGGCTCATTCTCAAACTCCCAGTTTATACCATTTTTGAATCCATTCAGCCAATATCAGGTTTTGAGACCAGCAGCATGGCATTCAGAAATGACCAAAGAGTATGGGTATTTTTCCTATTTAAAACTTTCCTCTTTTGTAGTTCTATTTTTTACTAAGACCGGTGGAAAATGTAAAGTTGTGATTTTCTAGGGTGATATGATTAAAAACTATACTCATTCTGGTGTAATAATCAAGGAACGGTGCAGCCATAACATGAGTGCAGCCATTGCAGTGATATCACTGCAGTAAAACTCAACTCATTAACTCTGGGGGAGTTGGAGAATGAGCATATTTCCAAAAAAGGGGAGTGTTCCTTTAAACCTTATTGTAAACCATTATCAAAGGTTTATATTTTGTTGTCTGTGTGCATGGTGTTTAACCATTTCATTGCTGTAACCCTTAAAACCAGACTGCCAAACGGTTAATATCAATGCATGCACACCTCTTTCCCAATGACACTAGAGGATGGTGGTTGCACTAGTGACTTGGGCTCGTCATTGCAGCTTGAAGCATTTTGTACTTTAATTTAGTAATGGCATTTTCCACCAGGGAGATGTAAAAGCAGTGTCAGTTAATAGAGGGAGACAGTGATCAACTTACACAACCTCACATTTAATCCTTACTGTTGCACAAGGTAGTTGCATTTACAAATTGTACCTTATTTACATCCTGACAATTACGAAATTTATGTAATGCAGAATGATCCTGTTAATACTGTAAACTAATTTGAAACGACAACAGCCAACAGTACAATAGCCTTTTTGACTGAACTGGTATTTAATACACTGATCATAAATTTATACTGATTTTAAAATTGACTGATTTTAACATTTATAAGGAGCTGATCAAAACAAAAAACAACAACAACAACAAAAAAAAAACATTCAAGAGTAAACAATATATTTTAACACCTACACTTGTAAAGTACTTTTTACTTATAGAAAACACACAATCACTTTCTCGTCTTCCATTTTTGTACCTCTTTTTTAATCATTCCGAGACAGACAGAGTGGTACCATTTTTCACAGTTGCTGCACTGAATCTAGTGGAAATAAAAATTGTCACAAGTAAACTTAATTTTTAATTATATTGAACATATGTTACGTTCGGGAACCCAGGGAAACACAGGAGACGAGAGATCCAAACACACTGTGAGTTTAATGGGTAATCCAAATTCAGAATCCAACAAGCAGGGGTCAAAACCAAAAATCCATCCAAACAAACAAACAGGAATAGGAATAGGAACAGGAATAGAACTTGAAACTCGTAAGGCGTGGAAACTGGGTGACAGAAAGAAAGGACTCCATGAAAACAAACAGAAACAGACCGGTTAATATAGGCAGGGTAATGACTATCAAGTGAAGACACCTGAGTGCAATTAACAGAAGTGCAATTACTGTGATTAAGGGACAAGGCTTTGTGGGAATTGTAGTGCCTGCGGTGAGGTGCCTATGGGGAAGTGAGACCACTAGTGGAGACTCAGGGAAACAGAGACCAGACAGCCTGACAACATATTAAGTTAAAAATAAACTGTAATTCATTCTTTTATTACTACATTATTAAGATATTAATAGTAATTTCAGCTTAAAATCATCAAATTGAAATATAGACAATTGAACAAACAGTAAAAATAATAAAACCTTTTGATCTGTATTGACCTAATACAAAATACTACTTAATATTTGATTTAAAGTCATTTCTGTATTAACTGCATACTAATTATCGGCGTAATAATTATCTATATAGTTGAAATAATTTAACATTTCAGCTCTACAGATTGTATAATACCTCATCTTCATGGGGAAGTTGTGGCCTAGTCCCAACTGCTCCCCGGGCGCTGCAGCATAAATGGCTGCCCACTGCTCCGGTGTGTGTTCATGGTTTGTGTGTGTGCACCTTGGATGGGTTAAATGCAGAGCACAAATTCTGAGTATGGGTCACCATACTTGGCTGAATGTCATGTCACTTTACTAATTACTAATTTCTCAATGAAGGAGCCATGCTTCCAACTGGACACTCTTTTCCACACAGGGAGCAATGCTGTTCGGGTTGAATACTGAAAATACAATATCACAAATCAAAGTTTTATTTTAACCATTTGGTCAGAAAGACAGACAGACCGACCAGTGTATCGACAAACAGATAGACAGACAGACAGACACTAACCTAAAGGATTATTAGGAACACCATACTAATAATGTGTTTGACCCCCTTTCATCTTCAGAACTGCCTTAATTCTATGTGGCATTGATTCAATAAGGTGCTGAAAGCATTCTTTATAAATGTTGGCCCATATTGATAGGATAGCATCTTACAGTTGATAGAGATTTGTGGGATGCACATCCAGGGCACGAAGCTCTCGTTCCACCACATCCCAAAGATGCTCTATTGGGTTGAGATATGGTGACTGTGGGGGCCATTTTAGTACAGTGAACTCATTGTCATGTTCAAGAAACCAATTTGAAATGATTCAAGCTTTGTGATATGGTGCATTATCCTGCTGGAAGTAACCAGCAGAGGATGGGTACATGGTGGTCATAAAAGGATGGACATGGTCAGAAACAATGCTCAGGTAGGGCGTGGCATTTAAACGATGCCCAATTGGCACTAAGGGGCCTAAAGTGTGCCAAGAAAACATCCCCCACACCATTACACCACCACCACAAATTGTAGCTTATTTTTTCTATTTGTAGTGGAGATGCGTGGTACCCGGTTGGGTCTTCTGCTGTTGTAGCCCATCCGCCTCAAGGTTGTGCGTGTTGTGGCTTCACAAATGCTTTGCTGCATACCTCGGTTGTTACAAGTCGTTATTTCAGTCAAAGTTGCTCTTCTATCAGCTTGAATCAGTCAGCCCATTCTCCTCTGACCTCTAGCATCAACAAGGCATTTTCGCCCACAGGACAGCCGCATACTGGATGTTTTTCCCTTTTCACACCATTCTTTGTAAACCCTAGAAATGGTTGAAGGTGAAAATCCCAGTAACTGAGCAGATTGTGAAATACTCAGACTGGCCCGTCTGACACCAACAACCATGCCACGCTCAAAATTGCTTAAATCACCTTTCTTTCCCATTCTGACATTCAGTTTGGAGTTCAGGAGATTGTCTTGACCAGGACTACACCCCTAAATGCATTGAAGCAACTGCCATGTGTTTGGTGATTGGATTGTACGCTGAAATTTTCTACTGACAGCTACAGATAAAGACATACTGTAGATTACTGTCTTTAAACAATTTAAAGCTTCTGACAATTATAGTGTTCTAATAATTTTTTTCCACCACTGTATAGATGAGCATATGGTTACAGTAAGAGAGGTAGATGGATAGATTTACTAGCAGGAAGATCATAATTCATAAAAAAATGTGCACAGACAGTCAGGTGCCAAATACATCTTTGATCTCAGACAAATACTTTTTTTTAGGTTCTTATAGACCGTTCATTCATTAATCTGTCATGAGAAAATAATTATTAAAACAATGTAGAATTTTAAGCATCAGGAAGTTACTAGTTAATTAAATGGCGATGCGGGATTGCAAGTTGACCTATATGTGCGGAATGCAAAATCCAGGCTTTTAAACATACACCAAAAAACACCACAGTTCTGCCAAAAAGGGAGTGCTAAAAAAATAAATAAATAAATCACTGTCATTTTGCTTCAGTATGATCCATGAACTTTGCAATTATGTCCGCATGAATGCATCTTTTCATCAAACTGAAATGGCCATTAATGACAAGAATACAAAGATTGTCATATCATGATCAAAATAATATCAATAATAAGCTATTTCTTGTCATATATTCTATACCCAGTACTTGAGGAAATAAAATTTTGTAAATAATTGTAATAAGACAATACAGTAATATAGTGATTCGAAATCAATTGCAATATTTAATTTATGATAAAATAGTATCTTAACTGTTAATACGTTAAAAGTGTTCATACAAATAGTGCACAGCAAATCAAAATAGTTCAGTATTCAGTTCAAGAACTCAGAACTCCTTCAAGACTGTTGGAAGACCATTTCAGGTGACTACCTCTTGAAGCTCATCAAGAGAATGCCAAGAGTGTGCAAAGCAGTAATCAAAGCAAAAGGTGGCTACTTTGAAGAACCTACAATATGACATATTTTCAGTTGTTTCACAATATTTTGTTATGTATATAATTCCATATATAATTCCACATTTGTTAATTCATAGTTTTGATGCCTTCAGTGTGAATCTTCAATTATCATGAAAATAAAGAAAACTCGTTGAATGAGAAGGTGTGTCCAAACTTTTGGTCTGTACTGTACATTAAATAGATATAAAAATAAATATAAAATAGGTACATATAAATAGTGTTCTATCTACTAAATCAGAAAGATGTATTTTAATGTTGTCTCATAACATTTTTTTCAGGTACCTTTATTTGTAATTGCATAGACATAAAACCATACATTGTTGACAAGGATTGTGCTATATGTAGTGAAGTGAAGTAAAGCAACATGATGGTGAAGTATAATAATAACAAATACTTGGAATTTGTGGAGTTTATCCCATCCACATGCACCTGGCATATACTTTGTATATTTACACATTACTCCTGTCATTGTGTCAACAGTGTATGGTTTATATCTATCCTTTATGTTTTTGTAAGCATAATGAACTCTTAACTCTACTTATCACAGTTTTGTTAGTTTGGACTAAGTCTGTCTTTCATACTTTGTCATTTGACCTATATTTTGTCTCACATTTTGATTACATAAGTTCACCTGTGGTGTTGCTAATTATTTCATTTGTTCTGTCTACGTTATGTTCTTGTCCTTTTAGTTTGACTTTGTCGGGTAATGTTTTAGACCTCATGACTGCTATCTGTGGATACCCTTTTCCTATGTCATGTGGAATAAATACCTTCTGAATCTTCTCCTATTTGCACCTTTTTCTACAACCTAGCTTCAGTGTGAAACTACAAAATATAAGGTTCTTTAAAAGTTTAAGATCTTAAGAACTACCATCACCATGTTTCAAGTAAAACACTTTATTAGTAATATGTAGTAACCAAACCACAATAAAATAAATATTCATTCAATTAAATACATGTAATTAATTAAAATAATTAGTAACACTATATTTCAGAGTCTATTAATTAACTAGTTGCTTATAAGTATGCATATTTATAGAATATTAGCCATTTATTAGTAGTAAGCACATATTAACAGAGGTGTAAAATACTTGAGTAATTTTACTTGAGGCAGCAAAAGTTTCGTTTCACCCGCAAAAAAAAAAAAGTTTATTTATTATTTGTTCTGTTTTGATAGAGCCATTAGCTATGATAAACTGAATGCACAAAATAGTGCAAATAAAATCTGTGATGAAAATTTAAATACTATTAATATTTTTGTGGGACTTTTTTCTCATGAATCTAATTAGTCACAAATAACAATTTATCAATATTTGCTAGGAAAAAACTATAAATGCCCAAAATAAAAATTGAAAAGATGAATTGTCCTTTTAGACAGTGACGCTGAATAGACAACACAAATAAAATGGACTTTAAAAACGTCAACGTTTTTTTGTATTAATTCTATGATTCTACTCATTAATTGAACACATTCTAGTATTCTGTTTCGAATATATTTCTAGCCTCTCCATCACATCTTGCTCTTCTGTCACAGTCTTATGTCTTTCTGTCACTGTCTTCTGTGAGTGTTGTGTTTGTTTGGTGCCATGTGCTCTATCCTGTCTTTTTCTGATCCCACCCACCTTGTTACCTCATTATTGTTTAGTTGCTCCACCTGTGTTTCTCAATTGCTCCCGGACTCATTACCTTCACTCCGCACAGCTGTTTCATCCACTCACACACTTACACAATGTAGCAGAAATGAGTCGAACCAGACAAATTAAAGAGTCTATCAGAGCTGTGTGCATTGAAACGAGAGCCGAACTCCTCAGGAAGTCATAAATCAGTTCTAGTGCCACAAGAACCAAGCAAGATAACCAACCAACCAACTTGTTCACACAACAGCTTTCAACATTAACACCAATAGAACAATTATTGACAATTTTAATTCGAAGAAGACATTGTCAAATTTATTGTTCGTGATTGAAATGCAACGCTGGACATCACATGTAAACCCAGGAGATCAAGTTAAATACTTGCACTGACTTCCCCCAGCCAGCAGAACCAGACTGAAATTCCTAAGGGGGAAGGGCTTTAAACCTTTGTCTTCACAGAAAAGTCCCTTTGCCAGAGAATGGCAAAGAAACTGCTTTTTGTACATTATATATGGACCAGAATGAACTCAAAAAGACTTATAAATGAATCGTTCCATTGCTTAACTCCATATTCATTTATGTGTAACCCACACCTTTGACTATCATGTATAATCACTTATTATGTATGTCTTTTGATAACTATAGGATACATAGTCATGTCTAGAATTGATATAATCACATTTTCTTGCTTGATATTGTCCTGACAATCATTTATTTGTAAAATATATCATAATCATGTTATAGGAATCATGTCCAAAATTAGACCCTGTGAGGCAAGAACCACATGCCTGGTAAGATAAACAAATGATTTATGATACCCCAGAGCCAAGACCATATCTGATTGGTCAAGGCAACATTTGAGGGGTGGCCAACAAGGAAGTTTAAATACTTTGGACACCATGAAATTTTGCTTTTAGTCTGCTTTTAGTCCCTTGCTGCTGCTATTAGCCATGTCTGTTTCTAGTCTCTAGCTATGCTTCTGCTAGCTTGTAGCTTCTAGCCATGCGGTTTAGTCATCACTGTTTGAGCGCAGTTCCTGCGTGCTTCGGCCTGCCTGCTGCTACTATGCCACGATAAGAAGGAACACAACCTAGTCTCGTCAAACTTTATTTCTTTTCTTTTTCCGTTTGAGAGTTTCGTGTTCTGAGTTAAGTTTTGTAACGTCGAGTCTCCGAAGCCTGACCTCGGATGCCCGTTCAACTTCGACCAGCGCACACGACTCTGCACTTTCAGCCAACGCCCAACAACCACGGGCTTCCCAAGACGTCACTTCACTACTGAACTTCCAGCCAATCAGCGACACCGGGATACCCCTTTCAATGGGAGTCCCTTTCACAGAAAACGAAGGCAACGTATCCCCAGATATTTGTTGTGCTGGTGTATCTAATATAATTTTAGTCACATTGAGGAACTCAATGCAAGGGCTAATTACGTGATTGATGGTTGTTCATGTCTATGCAATTTAACGTATTGCTGTAAACTTGGAATTCCATATTTCCATTCTCTTAAACTCATCTTTTCCTAACTTTCGATCTTCCTGCAACTTGTGTGAAAGTGTGAGTGCGTGCGTTTATGTGTTAGATTAGTTTATATGTCTTAGATTTATCTGATAAAGCCTTATTCATATTGAAAAGAGAAGTATCTTGTGTTTTGTGCTTACAAATTAATGTCTTAAACTGCCGATCTTGTTACTGTTCTAATTAATAGTGTTTTCACTATAGTTTGGATATTAGTATCCAGCGCAGATTTGATGTTAAACGGCTAGTTCACTGAATCACAGGGCGTCTCCGTGAACAGCCGTGAAACAGTGATTCTGTTCAAATTCCCTTTAAAATCTTAAATGATTCCCTTTGAGCTAAATTGACCTGTTTCCGTTACAACAAACACACCTGGTGCCCATTGTCAATGAGTATATATTCTCCACTCTCTAACCACTCTGTCAGGCTGTATTAATTGTGTAATGTAAATTGTGATTTGTAAATGTTCCTGGATACTCGTGTTTTTGCATCTTGGCTGCGTCTGCTCTTGTCCCCGTGATTTGTTTCTTTTTTGTTTTGCCTTGTTGGCCTTTTTGTTCTCATTTATTAAAAAGTAATTTATTCCCTGCACTTGGACCCAGACCCTGTTTTTTCCACTGCTCCGTTTCTACCACGCCCTGACATCTTCAAAGGGATAGTTCACCCATAAATGAAAATTCTTTCACCATTTGCTGACCTCTGTCATCCCAGATGTCTCTCTGCTGTAGAAAGTTATTACAAAAAGAAGGTTCATTTTGTACATGCAATTCCCTTTTCTACCAGTAGGGGTTAAATTCAGGGTTGGGAAAAATGTCCAATGTCCCCTTCCATGGATTGAACGTGGTTTCATGTCTCTGTCTCACTGCTGGAGAAAGTTATTACAAATAGAAAGTTAATTTTGGACATGCAGTTCCCTAATCAGCCACTTGGGGTAAAATTAAAGATTGTGAAAAATGTACACTCTCTCTCTCTACTAATTGACACTGGTTTCATGTATCTGTCTCACTGCTGTAGAAAGTTACTACAAAAAGAAGGTTAATTTTGGACATGCAATTCCCTAATAAGCCACTTGGGGTAAAACGAAAGGTTGTGAAAAATGTCCACTCTCCCCCTCTATTGATTGACACTGGTTTCGTGTCTATGTCTCCCTGCTGTAGAAAGTTATTACAAAAAGGTTAATTTTGGACATGCAATTACCTAATAAGCCACTTGGGGTAAAACGAAAGGTTGTGAAAACTGTCCACTGTCCCCTTCTATTGATTGACAGTGGTTTCATGTCTCTGTCTCCCTGCTGTAGAAAGTTATTACAAAAAGAAGGTTCATTTTGGACATGCAATTCCCTTTTCTACCAGTAGGGGTAAAAAGAAAGGTTGTGAAAAATGTCCACTGTCCCCCTCTATTGATTGACACTGGTTTCATGTCTCTGTCTCACTGCTGGAGAAAGTTATTACAAAAAGAAGGTTTATTTTGGACATGCAGTTCCCTAATCAGCCACTTGGGGTAAAATTAAACGTTGTGAAAAATGTCCACTCTCTCTCTCTACTAATTGACACTGGTTTCATGTATCTGTCTCACTGCTGTAGAAAGTTATTACAAAACGAAGGTTAATTTTGGACATGCAATTCCCTAATAAGGCACTTGGGGTAAAACGAAAGGTTGTGAAAAATGTCCACTCTCCCCCTCTATTGATTGACATTGGTTTCGTGTCTATGTCTCCCTGCTGTAGAAAGTTATTACAAAAAGAATGTCAATTTTGGACATGCAATTCCCTTTTCTACCAGTAGGGGTAAAAAGAAAGGTTGTGAAAAATGTCCACTGTCCCCCTCTATTGATTGACAGTGGTTTCATGTCTCTGTCTCCCTGCTGTAGAAAGTTATTAGAAAAAGAAAGTTCATTTTGGACATGCAATTCCCTTTTCTACCAGTAGGGGTAAAAAGAAAGGTTGTGAAAAATGTCCACTGTCCCCCTCTATTGATTGACACTAGTTTCGTGTCTATGTCTCCCTGCTGTAGAAAGTTATTACAAAAAGAAGGATAATTTTGGACATGCAATTCCCTAATAAGCCACTTGGGGTAAAACCAAAGGTTGTGAAAAATGTCCACTCTCTCCCTCTATTGATTGACACTGGTTTCGTGTCTATGTCTCCCTGCTGTAGAAAGTTATTACAAAAAGAATGTCAATTTTGGACATGCAATTCCCTTTTCTACCAGTAGGGATAAAAGGAAAGGTTGTGAAAAATGTCCACTGTCCCCCTCTATTGATTGACAGTGGTTTCATGTCTCTGTCTCCCTGCTGTAGAAAGTTATTACAAAAGAAGGTTTATTTTGGACATGCAATTACCTTTTTTACCAGTAGGGGTAAAAAGAAAGGTTGTGAAAAATGTCCACTCTCTCCCTCTACTGATTGACACTGGTTTCATGTACCTGTCTCACTGCTGTAGAAAGTTATTACAAAAAGAAGGTTCATTTTGGACATACAATTCCCTTTTCTACCAGTAGGGGTAAAATTCAGGGATGTGAAAAATGTCCACTCTCTCCCTCTAATGACTGACACTGGTTTCATGTACCTGTCTTACTGTTGTAGAAAGTTATTACAAAAAGAAGGTTAATTTTGGACATGCAATTCCCTTTCTTACCAGTAGGGGTAAAAAAAAGGTTGTGAAAAATGTCCACTGTCCCCCTCTATTGATTGACAGTGGTTTCATGTCTCTGTCTCACTGCTGTAGAAAGTTATTACAAAAAGAATATTTATTTTGGACATGCAATTCCCTTTTTTACCAGTAGGGGTAAAAAGAAAGGTTGTGAAAAATGTCCACTCTCCCCCTCTATTGATTGACACTGGTTTCGTGTCTATGTCTCCCTGCTGTAGAAAGTTATTACAAAAAGAAGGTTTATTTTGGACATGCAATTCCCTTTTCTACCAGTAGGGGTAAAAAAAAGGTTGTGAAAAATGTCCACTGTCCCCCTCTATTGATTGACAGTGGTTTCATGTCTCTGTCTCACTGCTGTAGAAAGTTATTACAAAAAGAAGATTTATTTTGGACATGCAATTCCCTTTTTTACCAGTAGGGGTAAAATGAAAGGTTGTGAAAAATGTCCACTCTCTCCCTCTATTGATTGACAGTGGTTTCATGTCTCTGTCTCCCTGCTGCAGAAAGTTATTACAAAAATAAGGTTAATTTTGGACATGCAATTCCCTAATAAGCCACTTGGGGTAAAACCAAAGGTTGTGAAAAATGTCCACTCTCTCCCTCTATTGATTGACACTGGTTTCATGTCTCTGTCTCCCTGCTGTAGAAAGTTATTACAAAAAGAATGTCAATTTTGGACATGCAATTCCCTTTTCTACCAGTAGGGATAAAAGGAAAGGTTGTGAAAAATGTCCACTGTCCCCCTCTATTGATTGACACTGGTTTCATGTCTCTGTCTCACTGCTGTAGAAAGTTATTATAAAAAGGAGGTTAATTTTGGACATGCAATTCCCTTTCCTACCAGTAAGGGTAAAATGAAATGTTGTGAAAAATGTCCACTGTCCCCCTCTATTGATTGACACTGGTTTCATGTCTCTGTCTCCCTGCTGTAGAAAGTTATTACAAAAAGAAGGTTAATTTTGTACATGCAATTCCCTTTTCTACCAGTAGGGGTAAAATTCAGGGTTGTGAAAAATGTCCACTGCCCCCCGCTATTGATTGACACTGGTTTCATGTCTCTGTCTCCCTGCTGTAGAAAGTTATTACAAAAAGAAGGTTAAATTTGGACATGCAATTCCCTTATCAGCCACTTGGGGTAAAATGAAAGGATGTGAAAAATATCCACTCTCTCCCTCTATTGATTGACATTGGTTTCATCTCTCTATCTTCCTTCTGTAGAAAGTTATTACAAAAAGAAGGTTAATTTTGGACATGCAATTCCCTTTTCTACCAGTAGTGGTAAAAAGAAAGGTTGTTAAAAATGTCCACGGTTCCCCACTATTGATTGACACTGTTATCATGTCTATATGCCCTTTAACTAAAAAGCTATTACAAAAACAACGCCTACTGAGCTATAGCAAAAAACGAAGAAAGTTTGCACTTTCCCCACGGTCCCTAACTGAAGGCTCTGCTGAGAGCGTTCTCTCCCGGCTTTTTGCACATTGCGACGGCTTGCATGGGGCCGTGCTTATTATATCGAGGGAAAATATAGAAAAAGAAGGATGTGAAACATGTTCAGCTTTGCCCTTTTGGCGGTCACACTGCTTAGATTTTTTTAGGGCAATTCGTTTTGGAGTTATTGGCGTTTACCGCTGAATGTGTCACGAATATCGAAAACAAAACCAACTTGACCCCGCTACAAAGCTATGTATTATTTTAGCAGATCGGTTTATTTAAACTAGTTTTCACTTACACTACACACATCTTTAAAAACGTTTTATTAACTCTTTTAAATTGAACTAAATAATACATCTTTCAAACCCACGATAAAAAATAAAATAAAACACTTTGCATCCAAACATTGTAAACACCTAAAGGGGCTGAAATTATCATTAAGAGGCTGACAAACAATCAGAAGAAAGAAAACTAGCTTTTACCTTCTAAAAGTAATCTAACAAATAAAATTAACTCCTCTGTGTAGAACTGTGTAATGTAAACTGTAAGGAAACAGATGTAAATGTAAAGCCTATCTGTCTTTATAAGTCTATCTATTTAGCTGCCCGTTGGTGCATTGAGGTTTGTGATTGGCTGGATCACTGGCCTCCTACAGCTTCTGAAACTCCTGCTGATTGGACCGCACAAGCTCTGGCTCTTCCCTAATCATGACGTTTCCTTTGTTGCTCTGGACAGGTCCAGATGAGGGAGCCAGTGATCAGTTCCACCAATGCAAACTTATAGTGGATCAGCTGTGCTCATCTCCTGCCTCACACAGATGGCTGTAACAGAGGTCGAAACTATCAATTAGCTCCAAATCCACTTGCAAATGAACAACAGATACGATTTCGACATCTGTCAAACCTCTCAGTGTGTGTGCTTTCATCTAAATCCTTTAAGTCTGCTCTAATGCATCATCACAGTCTGCCGCAGCCGGGTGTAACAGCTTGCAGAAATTACAGCAGTGTGTACTGAAATAACATGACAGTTTTACTACCTGCAAGTTCTGACTATGAATCGTTTCATACTGCATGCCACAGAGTTGTGAGGACAAGCCCATGCTAAATAACGGCTTCAAGGTTTACACAGTCAGTAAGAATTGAAATATGATGGAACGTTCTCTCAGACGCCGCGTCATCCAGATTAACCACTCCACCCCCAGAACGAAAGCTACGTCTCCAGCCCTAACACTTTCATCAAGTCATTAAATGACATCTGAGAATACACAGAAAGAACAGATTAGGAAGTAAAGCAGAGTTATATTACACTTTATGAACAATAAAAAAAGAGACTGTACATTCCTTAAGTTGAACATTTTGTTCTACTGATTCATTACCACACACAGTTGGGACCACACACTCTCAACCAGTCATTTTCCCAAATCAGGGCTATTGTCAAAGGCGACAAGTCCTGTAAGGATGGAGGCCACCCAAAGAAATTATATTAACTGTATGCATGTTGCTAAATATTACACAGAAATACTTGTTTCTGATTGGTCCATGAAAACATTTCACAATCAAATGCTTTGTATTATAACCACTGAACTGTATTCCAGTTTCAGTATTCACTTACTAATGCAACTTAAACAATATTTGTATATGTACAGGTAGGCCTACATCAAACTAACAAAGCAACATGGTAGCCAGGGTCAATTATAGTGCATTTTACAAAAAATACTTGACGATAGATTGAAGTGAATGGCCAATAAGAAGCAAGCATTCCAGAGCACTTTGTGTCAGGCAAAATAGGAAGCATAATTAAAATAATTTATCATTTTTGCTCATTTATCCTAATCTCCGAAATGAACAATTGTGGTTGTCATAGCTGACATAAATTATGTATTATATAAGCGTGTTTTGACTTAAGTTCTTTATATCACAAAATGTGAGAATGTTTTGATATAATATCTTTTGGGACATATCTGCCGAACTCTAAAAAGCATGTGCACGTTCTCTTTGAGAAGAATCATTCTTGTGAAACTAATATTTCTTTGCCGTGGCATATGCAGACTGAAAAGTTTAAAAGTGTGTAAAATATGCAAATGTCATTGCATCACTTCCTCAATACTTACACAATTTGTGCATATTCTGAACATCTATTTTTGAGTGTGAAGGATTAAAATACTTTTTGTTTTAATGACCCCAAAGACTATTAATTAATAACTGCTGTCAAGGAACCAAATGAAGGGGATGAGGTCTAGTCTCTATCCCACTTCAGAAAAATAACAAAACCATTTTATGCTTTCATTACTTTCGTGTAGATATATTTATTCCTGTCCCAACATATAGACACTAACTGATGATATTTAGTTTACGTTTAATTACCTTCTGATCTTCTGATACTAAGGATGATACAATAACATCAAATTTTGAGAAATTTAAAGATAAAGGTTAATATGTTATATAAGGCAAACTGATCCATAATGAAGCACTTTAACCAGTCGATTCTGAGTTTAAAAGTTTTTGTGCAGTAGATGATCCCCTTTAAATTGATCAGAGAACATCTTAATTGAAACACTATTTAAACAATTACTGTATAATGCGTTGTCCACATAAAGATGATTATTTGGTTGAGTTATGCTGGACTGGGATCGGGAGAAAGGGACTTGGCGCAGTATTTGTGGTCGTTGAGATGGCACTTTAATGTCTTTAATGTCTGTGTCTCGCCGTGCCAAGAGCAAACATTCTGGCCTATAACAAGACAAAAACAGTTTCAGAATTTTTAGGGCTTTCTTGAACTTTCTAGAAGTAACTGGTGTGCTTTCTGAATTATTCAGTATTTTTCATTAGCATATTACTGACAGTTTTTTACTGTCATCAGTAATCAAGCCAAACATGCATCCATTTTACTATTATGAGTGTTGGCATAAAAATAAACAATATCTTCTATATCTGATGAGGACATGAACATAATAGTCATCTCATTATTACAGTGATTTTGGCTTTAATGCAGCATGTGGCCTCATGCTGGCACATT
The DNA here is from genome assembly GCF_003368295.1 of Carassius auratus. NCBI lineage: Eukaryota > Metazoa > Chordata > Actinopteri > Cypriniformes > Cyprinidae > Carassius > Carassius auratus. The sequence continues at coordinate 217,663 of NW_020529094.1, forward strand.
CTGAGGCTTATGGTGGATCGATCGGAGTTGGACTCTTGTGCTGCATTACTTACAAATCTACTCTTAATTGCATGTTTGTTTTATCTTCTGTACCTATTTGCACTTTAAATCAATAAGCACTTTGATAGTGCCAAAGAAAAGCCAGTTTGCGTTGGTGTTTTAAACAGATATTTAATCCTAACAGCGCTTAGAGCTAAATTCTGTACACATCTACATTCTCTGCATTTACCGGTAAAGTTGAAGCATCCATTACATTTACTAATGTATTGTAACAAACATCAGTTACATTCTTAAAATGGCAAAAATGTGACTCATAGTTTCTATTTCAAAATATGACATCTAGGATGTCACCAGCAAGCATAGTATGCATACACATTTAATTAGGAGTGACACGAGTGATGCATCAAAATGTAAACATTGCAGATATACACACTACCTTGTGCCGATTCAGTAAAAGTTCTGTTCTTCTTATTTTTACGTGACAAATGTTTTGGAAATGTTGCTGTTTGTCAACTCGTACCATAATGAAAGGAGTTTTCCTTTAACCTCTTTTGATTTATTTTTTTTAAGTTTAACCTCGAACTAAGTTCATGTTTCTTTTCTGAATCAATGTATTCAAATATTTATACTATTTTATTTGTACCACTAGTTTTCTAACGAGGAAATGAATTTAGGCACAGAATTGCCATAGGGCACTGCTCATATTTTGTATTTCTTTGCAAAACTGTTGGGCAAAGTTGTTAAACGACAACATTTGTTTTACTTTTGTATGCAGTGAGGGCTTTCCAGTTTATGACATTTGTATTATATAGTGCACATACCATGTTCCTGACATCAGCAGACAGTTCGAATCTGGGTCCTTTGCTGAACTGGGTTCTCATGGTATCTGTCCTGTTGATGTTCCTGTGGTCTGTATCTGCTCTCTGAGCTGCGACCCAGGAGTTCTGCTCTGATCTCTCTCCATCTTATAAATGCCCTTCTGGCCATGTGTCATACTGTACAAGTCTGCAGCTCATTGGCTGAGGCCTCTTGACCACTTATTCTAAAGGAATAGTTTGACAAGAATGAAAAATCCAAATGACATAAGTTTTCTTCTCTGCCTTTTGAAGTTTTTTCTCTGCATTTGGTTTAATTCAAAAGAGCACACGTAATAATAGTTTATGATTGCTAATATTATAATTGCAAAGGTAATAATAAATTAAGCAAGGAGGGCAGGAAGATGATGGTGGATGGAAGGAAAGAAGACGATGGAATTTAAGCTCTTTGTTTGTTCGTGATAGTCCTACAGCTGTCACGTGTTAGACACATGACATTTATAACAGAAAGAATCCAGAGTGAAACTGAACTGAGCTGAGGTCATCACATTGATCTATCACACGGAGTTTCTGTAGCTTTATATGAACAAGGAGGAGAATAAAAAAAGAAAAATACTAAAGCAGATACGCACACACAGATAGTTAGATACTTTACCATCTTATCGTGTAACAACTCTACTTTTCCAACAGATGGCGGTAAGACCAACCTTTGCCACTAGACACAAGGATGTTGACAACATACATGGTTTTCAATAGAAATTTGATGAGATTATTTACTCAAACAGTCTTTCATCTTCCTAATTTTCTCTTTCTATTCTATATTTCTTCTAACATTTTGGCTAGAAGGACTATTAGCCATTAGCTCTTCACTTGGTTGCCCTACAATTTCAAAAAAAGCAGAGTATGGCATTGCATACTAGCATACTACTACTACTACTACATACTACTATCACAATTTCTGCTATATGCATCATATATGTCTACTAAACTCATTATTTTACATAACTAAATTAAACATGCAATGTCAATGAGGTCATATCATGACAACAATGTTGCATCCTACCATTTGCATTAAACATAGTTACATAATGCAAAACCCCATCTTATTTTAATGAATAGCAGGCAGTATAGAGCATATGCTCTTCATTAAGCATTGAGTTAGTATTTCATTCTTTAAATATATATATATATATTAATTTATTTTACACCCCACACCCTTTCATACACAACCATTCCAGTTTAAAAGCAAAAACAAAGTCCCTGAACTTTAGGTCAGATCTGTGTCACGCATACATCACAGTTATTTAGCATGAAGAGTATTTTTCAGATCAGTCAAGTAAGCCATGGAGTTTGAAACATGCACAGTATAAATTAAAGCACATCCAGAACAATTAATTTCTTCAGAATTTGATGGTTCAAATCGCTACAGGGTTTCTTACCTGCACCATCATGTAACATATTGTTATAATCAGCAGAAGACAGGGATGAATAATGGTGAAATATTGCACAATTCTGCTGTGCCTTTAAGGCAGGTTTTGACCTACGACAGAATGTTGCCTAGCAGCTCTAAAAATACCCTTGACTTTAAGATTTACCAGGTACTTGTCTTTCAGACAAGAAAAACTGTTGGAGTCTGAAACTTTAATTCACTTATCCAAAAACAGTTTGTAATATAGACAAAGCTAATAGCACGGGCGTCAAGAATCTAAAGTCAACTCTGTAGTGATCCAGATATTCTGCACAATGTGGGCTACACAAGCTTGACTGCCATGTGGGAAAAAGACATAATTTCAGTCCAGATTCATTTTCTTCTGCATCATTCTTCTCTACAGAGGCCAAGGGTCACTAATGATTATAATACAGACCTCTTAGACCATCAAAAAGGCACGTGAAGAATAAAATAGATAAAATAATACATGATAAAGAAATAATTGTTATATCCAACACAAACTTTTCGTATACATTTATTTGTGTTATGTCATGCATATTCATATTTAATTTATAAATAATCTGAATGTCTGAGAAAATGAGTGAAAACAGTTTCTATTTAAAACATTTTTCTAATTTAAAGAAATTATTTTTCCTTTAGAAATTATACACAATAAATAACAATTTGAGTGTGTGTGTGTGTGTGTGTTAAATGCAGAGCATGGGTCACCATACTTGGCTGTATATCAATGTCACATCACTGTCACATCACTGGAGCACTGGAGCTGACACGAGCAAAACCTGCCAATCAAGTTCTCCAGAAGCTCATTAGAGGATCTTAAACTTCAGTGGAATAAGAACATCTGTACAAAAAGCATGATAAGTGTTACTACTTATAAACACTGGAGAATCTTAAGTATGTAGTCACTGTATGGGTTTGCATTGTTCAAAATCCCAAAACTCTGCTTATTTCATGGATAAAAGAAAAAATCTGAAATTTTGACCCCACTGTATGTGTGTTATCATCATCTTTACATACTGTATACTCCTTTAGGGAACCTCATCCAGAATGAATTACAGTTTCATTTGCCAGTCTTTTGGAGGCATTTCATGAAAGAATAAAATCCAATTGTACAAATTTCATAAAGACAGATCCAGTAACAATAAGGGCACTGTGTTCATCTGAAAATGTTCAAAGATCCAAAAGCTGAATTCATACCAACAGGCCCTCTCTCATACAGAAATGAAAGACCATAAATGACCAGGTGTGCTTATTACTGCTAAATAAATCAGTGTCATATAAGATCTCCCTCCATCCCAAAGACTTTCAAACTCCAATCACTGTCATGTACAAAGATCTGAATAACATCATTTAAGTTTGAAATAGAAGAACTGCAAATCAGCCATATCATCACCATGACAAGCTCAGTGATATGTGAAAATACACCACACATGCTTTCAGTCTTACCCGGTAACTCCTTCTTCATTTACACACACCGCCCCGATCACTCCAGACCTCACATAAAAGCCATTAATATATTATTACCTGTTCCACCAGCTCCGTATTGATCTGATGCCTCCATCTCGTTTTGGCAGCTGTGGTGAAGACGACACTAAAACCCTGGCAGTAAATTTCATTGATTTCTATAGAGGGATTCTCTGCTCTGGTGCATAAGTGGCTGTTAGATGTTGCAGAATATATTGCATTATAACAGTTTATCTTCATGTATATGTATTGAAGTACTTGGATTCAGATTGAATGCGACAGATCTGATAGATGAACATTTGCCATGTTGGTAATAAGAAGTGTGTGTGATGAATAGCTGGGTTAAAATTCTGATTTTTTTAAGGAGGTATTAGATTATTATAGTTTTAGTTTCAGTTATCAATAACAACACTGATGTTATAACCAAATCACGTCTACTTAATCATACAGCATTTAGGCCTATGACATTTGACATTCATGCATATTTCCTGCACAAAGCCTTGGGATACAAAGGCTAAAAGGTGCATTTTTGTCCCCCATTTACACCTAAGTGGCACTTTAAAGGTACATATTTGCACCTTAAGTACAGGCCTATGTATTAGAACCTTTTGAAAGGCATACACAGCTGTGAGAACTTTTTTTCCCAGAGAGGCTCTTATGATAAAAACGTGTATATTTCCTAATTTGTAATTTGCTTTGGATAAAAGTGTCTGCTGTAAATAACCCTAGTTGCTTATTAGCATTCATATTACTAGAATATTAGTCATTTATTAGTAGTAATTAAGCACATATTAATGCTGTATTCTACATGACCTTATTCTACATCCCTAATCCTGATATATACACGCACCCTAAAGTTGCGTTGTCCAATAACCTGACTGGACTTTCTGGATTTTTCTTTTGCTTTACGGTTTCGTGTGTCAGTGAATGGCCCCTGGGTGGTGCATTTGTGTGCGGTCTGAGGCTGAGACTGCTATGACTTAAGTGTGAGTATGACGTCAAATAGCTTCAACGTCTGAAAACAGGCGTTGGAATGGAAAGAGAGGGATGGAAAACTTGTCGAAAACTCGTCAATGTCACTGTGATGATGAATTCATATGATGCACAAGACATAACTGGATTACATACATTCATTCATAAGCTGTTATGAAAATACATAACTTTAGTTAGTGAAAATACATAACCCAGTTAGTGAAAATACATAACTTTTGTCATAAATTGATGCTGAAGCTTATAATACTGAGACCTTGTGTACCAACCAAATGATGAAATCCAGCACCATAAAAAAAAAAATATATATTTTCAGATTTTCATTTCATGCTGGTTTGTTTGATTTATTCATTTATCTGCTTACTACAATTCAAATGTATTGGTTTGGCTGGGTTTTTAAATAATTTTTCTAAGTAATCTCTGATACTCGCATTTATTTGATTCAAAAATGCATTTAAGTCAGTAATATTTGTGCAATTTAAAATAACAGATTTCTATGTGAATATTGTAAAATGTAACTTATTCCTGTGCTCAAAGCTGAATTTTCAGCAAAATTACGCCAGTCTTCAATATCACATGATACTTCAGAAATAATTATAATATACTGCTTTGATGCCCAAGAAAAATTTCTTATTATTATATACGCAGAAAACAAGCAAGAACAGCATTTATTTGAAACAGAATGTTTTGTAACATTATGTTTTAACTGATCAGTTGAATAGTATTCTTTTATTTCTTTTTTAAAAAGCTTACTGATTCCAGACCTTTGATTGGTAATTAATTTGTTTTAATTTGCTGTTCTGACTAGTTTAAATCATATATACTCAGAGACTTGTGTTAGACGTTGACGAATATGAACTATCAGGTGTAGGTATAGTTTGTGTAAGGTGAGGGGTGTAGATCGCAGGATGTGGGGTAAGAGGGGTTACCTCTTATAACAGCTGACCAGCTAGAGGTACCGCTGTTTAATTCTGGAAAACACACAACGACTGACCACAGTACAGGGGAACGAGTGTCTTTAGGGAACTGAACTACTCACTCATGACCACAGAAAGCTCCGGAGTCCACATTGTCCCTGCCTGCTCACTTTTTAATGAATCTAAGTAGTCTGCCTTCCTGTCTCCTGTTATCAGCCATGCCATGGCTTTCAGGCCAAAAAAGCTTTCGATATAAGGTCAGAGGTCATGAAGAGCATACAGAAGCTTCTCCACCCCTGGTTTTGGGTCACTTCACATCAACAGTACATTTGCAACAGAATCAGTGGACAGCGTGTCTGGTTGCAGTCTCTATTGGCATCTACTTGTATGGGTTCAGAAATCAGTCATAGTTCAGTCGGTGATGTAAAGCCATTAGTCGTCTCATGTAGCCACATTTAACTATGTGTAGAAAGCCTTGGCTACTTTGGGATAGATTCTAGCCAGAGTATGCTATATGCACACAATAATCACACAAGCATGACAATGCATGTTAACAGACATAAAGCGAAGCACTGGATGCCATACACTCTTATTCAGAAGTCTGGTGTCAGATTTATTTATTTATCTTTATTATTTTTTAAAGAAATTAATACTTTTATTCAAAAGTAAGTACACGTGTAAGTACAATGTTTCTAGAGCAGCAAATCAGTATATAAAGATTTTTTTGAAGGATTGTGTTACACTGAAGACTGCAGTTGAAATTTAGCTTTGCATCACAGAAATAAATTACATTTTACAACATCTTAAAATAGGAAATAGTTATTTTAAATTGTAATAATATTTTAAAATTTTGCTGCTTGGTGAACATGAAACACTTCCAAAAGTGTTACAGAATCTTATAGTGCCCAAAATGTCATGTACTGTAGGATCTCATGTCACACAAACAACAGATATCATGGAGCATTTGTTTTTTGTTTAAATATACATGTATGGAATGGTTTTTCACTTTTTTTTGTTGTTTATAGTAACTTCTTTTTAAAAAGGAAACCTTATCAAATGTACGGCTGTCTTTGGGTTTGTTGGATGTGTGTTTGAATGTGGGATCCAACACATGGCCCATATAAGAAGAGACGACATAGAACAGAAGCAGTTCTGAATCATCAAAAGTTCCATATTCTATTCCAGATGGCAGTTCTGATCCACACTCCAGTTCTTATGATTTGATCATGATGTAGCTGGAAGCTTTATTGAGTGTGGGAAAGGAGAGGCCAACCCTCCCTTCAGTAGAGATCTTAGAAACACTTAGAGCTTTTGTCAAGAAACAGCTACTTCAGATCTGTCATGGTGCCAGATCCACCAAACAGCTACAGTAAATGGGTTATTTGGTTATGAGAGGTATCTGGAAAAATATTGCTCATGATAGGGTTTAATTCTGTTGAAATATGACTTCAAATCAACATGAAATTAAAGTTGATCCTATTACATTTTCACTCTTCATTTACACACACACACACACACACACATCTATATATTTATATGTTTACTTATATATCACAGTGTATTCAATAATCCACTTTAATATATAGATGAACGTGATAAGATATTGTGGAAATATCATATACTTATATGATAAGTATATGATATGATACGATATGATATACATATACATATACTTATGGAAATATCTATTTTATATGTTCAATCATTTACAATATACATGTTTTATATTTTAAAATATAGCTAGTTTGCAATATCATAAGCACACCTGCTCATACTAAAGCACTCAATGAAGAGACTATCACTGTGCTGATATGTGCACACAGCCATTACTTTTTGAATAAAGAAACATATTATCTCAATGGCGTTTGGCCATTCGTCATCCATACAAACTTACACATACCAGAAACCATTTTAAATTGGAAAATAAAACAACATTAAACACTATTAGATGGCCCCCTGTAATAATATTTAACAAAAATACTTAATTTTTAAATGTTTACTCTCGTTTAACAGTCAGAAGCAAAGCATGCTGGGAACTAGAAATCTTCTTTATTTCATTCCACGAGTATGTGCATAAATGTGTGTTCATACATTCACATTTATATGGGAACTTGTACAGTATGTGCAATATTTACTTAATTAGGAATTAAACTTTATGAATAAACTTCATTTGTAAATATATTTGTATGCATCAATATATAGCCATACTTTGTCAATGTATATATTGCTGTATATTGAAAAATATAAGCACTAGTTTCCCATATATGGAACTGTATTATGTAATATATCACATTATATTTTGCAGTATGTCCCAGTAGAGTTGTTCTGTAAGAGTTAACTGTCATAGACATTATTTTGTATGGCATATCCTTAAAGGAATAGTTCTGCCATTATTTGCTCACCCTCATGTCGCTCCAAACCTGTATACTGGTATTCACTCTGTGGGACATAAAAGACCTTATGAACCTTGTGAAAAATCTTCATATAATCTTCATATATATATATATATATATATATATATATATATATATATATATATATATATATATATATATATATATATATATATATATATTGTATTGGTAAATACTTTAGTTAATTTTTCACCATTTGTAATTACATTTTTGCAGTCACAGTACATAAGGTCTTGCAGCAAAAAAGAAAAAAGATGTTTTTTCATGTCTATATAGCTTTATTAATTTTCTTTAAATAAATAAATAAACAAATAAATAAATAAATACATGAATAAGTTAAAGTAAGTTGCAAATAAATAAGTTAAATAAGTTTTCATTAAGTACATCAAAAAAAAAAAAAAACATTGAAAAATTAAACATTTATTCTTGGCTGAAAAAAGTACAATTTGTATTTCATTTCAATTAAAGTTTATTTTGTTTCAGGTAATGAAGTCATTTTTATTGTTTTAATTTCATTTAATTATAATAACCCTGATTTAATTGATTTGCTGGCAATACTATACTGACAGGATAAAAAATGAATACAGCCTGAAGTATATCTTTATACTCATAAACACTCTGAACTTCTGTGTGGATGTCAGCAGGAATATCATGAATATCAGAGCACTTAAGAGATTCTCCAGCACTATGGTGATACTTGACCTTTAGTTTCAGGCTCACTGGTTTTTTAAGCCTTTTGTTTTACAGGGACACAGGAAGTGTCCTCATAAACCATAAACATCTGAGATAACTTCAAATGAACATTTCAAAGCAGTTAATTTGACGTTTTCCAAGTAAGACATCAGTTTTCTGTCTTCATGTGTAATATTCTTAACTATTATTGCAATTTTGAGTAACTGTTTTTATGTTGTAAAATGTAATTTATACCTGTGATGCAAAGCTGGATTTACAGCATCATTACTCCAGTCTTCAGGATTTTTGGAGGAATATAAGCTTAAAAGAATAGCATTTTTAATATTTTGAAACATTATACTTTACTGTCACTTTTTATCTAATGTCATTTGCTGAAAAGAACAATGTTCTTAAAAAAATAAAAATAAAATAAAAATAGCCTGACCTCTTACATTTTGTGCTCAGTTCAAGGTGGATAAATAGAGAGAATGCAAGAAATGGTAAAAGGGGAACCGTGTGTCTTTTTATTAGATCAAAATCATGGTTCGGGCAATCCACATCTTCATATAAACCCACACAGGCCATGTTAATATATCAGGATTTGGAAAATACTGTAAATCCTTCATTAAATAACATTTTATGGATGTTTGGAAGCAAGAAGCACTCGATCTGGATTAAATCATGGTGATGGGGACTAAATGGATGATGGCACACTGCAGTGGAACTATAAACTTAAACAGACACTTATTGATTTTGATATTTTTTTGGAATGAATAAGCTTTCTCTAGATGAGTAACATTAATGTGGATGGGGGGAGGCTCTGAAAATGGATCAAGGGTCAAAGATTACCATCCTAAAAGTCTCTATGACCCTTGCAAACTGATTGCTTACACATCAGAAAGCTTCAGCTCAGAATGTTAACTTCACATTTAGCCTGGTTGGCACTGACAGCTATAATTACAAATTCTTCCCTGAAGTTATACAAATATTATTTTTAAAGTTATAAAATAAGGTATAAACTAGTATGTCTATGCACAGATACTGCAAATGTATTTTATGTAATGGGTTAAATTGGAAAATTAAATTTAATGTTTTATTTATTTTTGTTTACTGTTCATACAGTATATGCTTTTCATTTGAAAATTCTATGTATTTTCTACTCATTATGTATCTCTATACACTGGGGAAAAACAACAACAACAGCTAGACCAATAATTGGTCACTGAGAACAGTAAAATGAAGAAAATGTGTGTATGATTAGTTCATATCATGTTTATTATAAGTTTTGTAGAAAAAGAAGATTCACTGATTTTAATTTATATTCAGACACTGACAGACCAAAACGTCTTTACATTCATAAATATAAATAATAGTAATTTACAGCAGAAGCAAAACTTTGTTTTTCAGTCAGCTGTATAACATCTCTAATAATTATTTTGAAAAAATAAAATAAACTTTTTAAAGGGTTACATAGCTCTATTTCACTATGGAAACACATGTTTAGAGAATTCTGTTATCAACAATGTATGGCATATGAAATGCATGGTCCAGAATCTAAGCCACAGAGTCCACATTAACCATTTTTACTGTAACACATTATAAAACAAATGTGTTTTCTTTCTGAAGCAGGAAATTTATTTTAATGAGCAAAAACACATGAAATAAATAAAGTTTATACAGTATCTATTGCTGTCTGTCTTTTTTCTTTCCTCTATGTCTCATGTCTATTACATAACAGTGGTCGAATGAGAACATCCAAGTTTTTGCTCTTTTTGGCAGCAATAAATCACAAAGTACAAATGTGTTTTGAGCTGTATCATTATGGGCATCTGAAATAAGGGAGCATTTAGAAATCACAGAGCCGTTATTCTGTTCATTCTGAGATAGTTCTCATTTGAATCTGTTGCACACCAAAACAGTTTAAAATACATGTGTAAAATGCAAATGTATACTGTGAAATGCATTTTAAAATGCATTTGATGAGGAGGAGCATGAAATAAAAATGTTTCAATGGCTGGCTGCACACTTAATTAAATCCAGACTGGAGAATTTCTTATATAAATTAAAGTACACTGTGCAAGTTTTTATTTCATTTTACTTTTTGGAAATGTGTTGACTTTGCAAGTTTGTATTATTTTTATAATTTGTGCCTGTTTTCTTTTTATACATTTTTGTAATTATTTGAATGATTCGCATTTTTATACTATTTGTTGTTCTAGTATATCTGCAGTGGCTTTGCATAAATGCCACATATAATTTGGGGTTCACCTGCAAATTGAATCCAGCTGATTATCTCTAATTAGTAATCAAGAAAAATGGTGAATGGTGGTTGAAAGAAAGCAATTTACTGAAATGTTTGCTCATGCTGGTCTAGGTTTAAATTCACTTGCACTGTGCATTGTATTTTTTGTTTTTTGCATGTAGTTTATATAATAAAATATACTTTTGTTAGACCTTTTCCAGTCTGGATTTAATTTGTCCAACAATCTTCTTGTTTGCACTTGTAGTATCTTTGAAATTAACAAATTCTGAGCATACTCAGCTAAAGATACTGGAAATCAACATTGATCAGTCATAAATAGACAGTTTAATTGCTTTGTATATTATCACAAAGGGTCCTGCAAGTGTTTAGTCCCAGCCAAAGTCCTGACCAGTCATCTGGTAGAACTTCATGTTGAAAGGCCTGTAGAAATCCCTGAGTCTGTGCAGCACATCTGCTGCTATGTGTGGATGCGGTCGCCCTTTCGATTTCCCCAGGCATCGCGGTCTGCTGCTCCCTTCTGGCTTTTTGAGGCAGGGGAAGCCTTTAGTCTGGTTAAAGTAGAAGTGCTTATTGGTCACCACCCGTTTGAGACCCAGAAAATCCTGCACCCGGCCCATTTCTCTCGCGGGGTCCGTCACCAGCTTCTCGCCGCTCACGAAAAGAAACTGCGCAAGTGGGAAATACCTGAGCCAGTTCTCCAGGTGTTTGGCGTAGATGCCTATCCTCACGGCGCTCCAGGACGTGTCGATCAGACCTGTGGTGGAGTTCTTGAAGACCAGATTCTGGAAAGATGGCAGGCCGGGGTTTTTAGTCAGGGTCTGAGCGTAGTCCGACACGGCCCGGGTCACAGGGTCACGGACCACCACGATGAGTTTAGTGCCGCGGCTCATGGAGAAGACGCGGGATGGCGCTTCACGGGTAATGAAGTAGCTGGGTGTTTTCTCCATGGTCATCTGGCCATCTAAAGTACGAGGCATTAGATTCCTACAGAACAAAAAAGTTAAAATTTATTCTGTGATCAATATTTCTAAATGGTTTGAAACACCTCAAATCCTGCCACATATTTTTGGATTCTGCTTCAAAGTTTAAAAACACATTATTTTTCTCATTCTGAACACAGGTGCAGTACCGCTGCCTGAAACTCTCATTTTTAGGGTATCTTTAAACAGCATTGATGTACAAAAACAGAAACATTTTTATTTTCTTATTTTCTTCTTCATCTTCTTCTTCTTCTTATTTGTTTTTGTGTACAGATTTTCAAAAGGATCCATGTTGACCGATCAGCAAAAATGGCTAAAAATGCTGAATCATGCATGCCAGGCCAGTAGTTGGCGTTGTCACTTTGCAAAGAAACACTATAAGCCAACACACATATGCCTATACTGAACATACCATCCCCGTTTTCACTATTTTCAAAATCACTTTCAAAACTTTGAGACATGTCGTGTACATGAACAGCCAAAATACATACATTTTTTCCCATTTTAGTTGAAAAATGTGTTTTATAAACACTCCCTTAATTCATGTCTCTTTAAATAACACCTTTCCAAAAAAAAAAAAAAAAAAATAGATAGAATGCCAAGTCTGCTCTGATTGGTCAACCATTTAAAACAAATAATCCGCATCCTCTTGAAATAGCGAAAACACTTAATCGATTGTTATTTGTTCTTGTTATATATTTTTTAAAGGGATAATTTACCAAAAAATTCAAGTTCTATCATCATTTACTCACTCATGTTATCTCAAACCTGCATGGCTTACTTTCTTTCTGTGTAACCCAAAACAAGATATTTTGAAAAAGTTATACACGTTTGGAGCGACATATAAAAAATCTTTTCCTTTTTGGTGAACTGTGCCTTTAAGGATTAGAATTTGGCCAACATCAGGAACAGTTTGGACTGCACCTAAAATGTAATTTACTGTATGTAGGCAGGTTTGGGACAGGTTTTCTGTGGCTGCACCTGTGGCATCCAAACTAAATATTAAACTTTAATTATAAGCAATAATGCAAAATGAAAAACTTTATTAAGAGTGACTCTCGAGACATGATAATTGCCACCATTTCAGCTCTCACCAGTGGACAAAGCTTTCACACATGTTTTGCAATTCATTTAATTATGATGAAAGATGTTCTTTTTATTATCAAAAATAAAGCATTTCTCTGATGAGGTCAATGCTGAATTACTCACTCCATCCTGAGTAATGCAAAGTGTAAAGTGTTGTTAAATAAACATAAGAGCTGACTTTTTTAAAAACCAGCCTTGTGAAATAAACGTCAGCGAGAAGGGAGTTGTTGCACATTTGCGATAATGACACATAAACGTATAAATATTAAGGATCATATTGGTTAAGGTTCAGTTAATATAAAATTCAATTATTGTTCAGTGGCTCCTGCATCAAGTGGAAAAGTCTCTATACTAACTCTGATAATTTCCATAGAGAACATATGCAGTAGATTAACTCTTCACTGGTCTGGGATAGGGTTTGGAAAGGGCTCGATCTCTCTTTGTTTCCTTCTCTGACTCTGGCCATCATCTCTTTGCCATGAGGCTAATAATTAACTCTAATATGAATCATATTCCTCTTTAAGAGCCTCACCACAGAGACAAGAATCAGAGGAATCAGGCTGACGGGTTTGTAAAGGAGAATAAAGAGTAACATTGAGAAATTGGATTTGCCATTTGATATGCAATGCTCTTAAATAAACAGTGCTCCATAAATCATGACATTTTATCACTATTTATCCTCCCTGGTATCATTCCAAATTGTATGTTATTATTTAAGGAGAATTTTTAATGACTCTTAATGCAGCACATGTTCACCACTTTATAGTATGTTAAGCTCCAAGAAAATTGCCCATACAACTTCTGAAGCCATGTTTTAAATTTTGATTGCGTTTACATGATGCATGTTCCCAGTGCCTGCTTTTAGGGATGTGATCTTGAAGCCTTACATGAGCATGTCATGGTTAATGTCAGTGTTGTCATTCTCACCCTGCATCTAAAGTGCAAGCGCTGTTTGGCTATGTACACACTGATAAGTGCATGTTTAATTCAGAGTAATCAAGTTAATGGAAGCCATAATGGCAATGGCCGTGTCTGCTGACATCATGTTTATGTTGTGGAGAGCAGGCTGGTAATCAGTGAAAAGTTTGGGCTTTTCTCAATTCACGCCAAAGGCCCACACACTGTGGTCCACCCGTTTGATCTCCCAATCCAAAGAAGCATCGCAAGATAAAGCCCTCATTTAGTCCAGGTTCGCAAACGCAGTTTACTAGCGACCTCGGATAACCTTTAAACTCTCGCCAGCTGAGCACTTGTGTGTTTTGTTCTTTATCTGGTGGCTCATGACAGCTGCTGTTACCTGTGCAGTTGTTAGGCTAGCATCCATGCTGTTTGTTTTGATCACACCTAGTGTAGCGTTAGTGGTTAGCATCTGGACTGGGAATGCTAGCCTGGAGTATGTATAAGGTTATTAGTTCAGAACCTGGCAACTATTTATTCCTGTTTACTGGTACATACGGCACAGCTGCGGGTGGCCTGCTGAAGAAAAAAAAAATCACCTAAAAACATATCAACAGACTTCATCCATTTGCCATTCAGTTGGTTATTACATCAATAATTATGTTTTAAAATGCATTAAAATGTTAAGAAAAACACATTGTTGTGCATTGTTTTTAGAAGTGCCCTAACATTTCTAAACATCCTTACAACAAAATAGATTCACCTGTTAGGTAAAACTGCATAAGCGATTTAGAAAATATTTATATTGTCTGGTGCATTTTATATTTTGCTACTGGTGAAATACATGACTGTATCCATATAGGATATCTAAGATAGATAGATAGATAGACAGACAGTTATTTATTTGTATTTTAATTAATCAATTTAAATTAATAAATGTATTTATACTTTTACATATATTTACTTATTTTAAATATATTAAATTATTTTAGTCATGTATGTATGTAAGTATGGATTTATTTATGTTGCTATGAGCACTCTGGATACTTTGTGTGTTTATTGTATTTTGAATGTATTAACTTTATTAAAAACAGCAAGCAGGGAGTTCATTAATTAATTAATGTATAATTTACATTTTATATTTATTTTAGATGTATTTGTTAATTTATTGTCATTGTTATGAGCAATCTGGATCAATCTGGATTCTTTACAAATTATTAACAAAATAACATGGTTTCTTTCTGGGCATCAAACAATTATACAGACTGGCTATTTTTATTTGGTTTAGGTTTCTGTGGTGCGCTGTTACTGAGTTACTTTTCAAAATATTCAAATACATTTCTGAACCAAAAACGTGCTGAACTATAAAAAAGAGACAGAAGACACTGTGCGGTAAGTCATGCCTTATTACACAACACACATACACAAGCTCGTCCTCATAGATGTTTGCATAATACACATTAGAACAGAGTGGGATCTTCTATCCCTCTTTTGAATGAACCACAGGATACAACCTTTCTCCCATTAGGAAAACATCCAGACAGAACTGGCCCTGTGTCTGGCAGCAGTGACCCGGGATGTTCCCATCCTGATCTCTGCCACATCTGGCAGCAATGAGTCTCTGGGAGGAAGTTTCTTCCCTTAAAGAGCTCACCATGGGCCTGAATGGGTACAGATATTTTAGTAGAAGATAGAGGTCTCTGAAATGTAAAAAAAAAAAAAAAAAGACATCTCTTTTGAGTCTGTAATGAGTATATATATATATATATATATAGTATAGATATTTCAGTAGTGATATTTTCAATATGAGTCTTTTTCATAGGTTGGAATGGTTATGATTAGGTAAAAATCAATATGTATATACAAAATATATATATTTTTATATATATAAGACATGTTTGATTGAATTCTCAAATGGGTGAGTTTTCAAAAAAATGATCTTGAAATGAGCAAAACTGCAAATCTAAATCTAATCAAAATCATATAATAAAGCAAAAAATGTATTGAAAATATATAGTGTTCCTGTAGCTGAAGTGGTAGAGCATTGTACTGTCAAGTGTAAGGTTGGGGGTTCGATTCCCCGGGAACACATGATAGGTAAAAATTTATATCCTTGGTTTAAATTTTATTTCACTTTTAATTTATATATATATATAAATATATCATCTCAATTTTTCCTCCTACACATCAGTTGGATGAAATGGAAGCTTCTTCTCAGGTTTTTCTCCTGAGAAAAGGTTCTAGTAATTTAATTTGCCCTCTCTAAGACACAGAAGATACACATTTTACACAGTCATTTTACTCAGCTTTTCTCCAAATGAATGCTGAGCAAATATCTGAAACAACCATGAGTCAAGATTGACATCTTAGTTAAGCTCTGAAAGAGCAGCGTCAGAGAAATAAAATATCTTAATTTTAGAAACATTCCGTGGACAGGGAAACATCAGATCTACATGTGTGGCACAGCAAGAAAGCCACAGGTCAAAAGAAAAACCAAGATTTAAATGCTCACATCCTTGAAAGGGAGAATGAGGTCCCGCATTAACAGGAAACAGACTAGGGATTACAGACATGTGTGTGTGTGTGTGTGTGTGTGTGTGAGAGAGAGAGAGAGAGAGAGGGGAACTAATGGTCCTTCTGCTCTTTCTATCATGTGGGAAAATCAGCATTGCTGCTGCGAGCTTGTGTTTGTGTGGGTTTATCTGTGAAGCAGCAGCAGGAAGACCACACCCACAGATGAAGACACAAAAACACAAACTCCAACTTCAGTCAGATTTCAGCACACTGCCAACTCCCTCCGAATTCCATCACAAATTGCTATTAATTTAACCTTATCAGCTGGTTAACATCTAAATGTCTAAAACATCTAAAATACCATGTCTCACACAATATATTTTAAGTATTAATCAAATAATTTTAATTTGCATACGTACACCAAACATTAAAAGTATTTATTTTATTTACATTTATATATACATACACAATTTTATTGTATTGAACAGTATTATTTGAGTATTACTGATAAACATTTTATTTAGATTTATTTATATTTTATTTACAATTATTGGCATGACATCTTTTTTTGCATATTGCACTCTATACATTTACATTTTATTTATTTTTTTCATTATAATTTTATGTAATGTTTTTTAAACATATCTAAGTAGTTTTTATAGTTTAGAGTTTTTAAGTTATTATTGTATTTAATTAAATTAATACATTATTTTTTATTTTATATTATATTTTATATTTTAACTATAACCACATACTTCATTATTATTTAAATTTTACATTATCTTTTTTTTCATCTGGTCATTTGCACAAAAACAAAAGAATATATATTTTTAAATACTGCAGATCTACCTACATCCTCCTGATTAGTCTCTTGAAGCTCTGTCAGGAAGTGCTTCCTTTTCTTCCTGCTTTTTAATCTTCTTCTGAAGCTCCTAATTATCTAATCAGACTGGCTGGCATAAATTATTGGTACAAATTTGGAGAGAGTACCCTGGAAAAAAAAAGAAGACCTGCACAGTGTATGCTATATGCTATGATGGTGTGTGCAGTGACTTTTGTGACAAATGTGTAACTGCTGACTGAAGTGAGGCTTAGAGAATTAGATTTATAAAACAGAAGTAAATTTATATGTAAGCAGCAGATGGCATCTATAGCTCCAAAAGAAGTAACAATGCACACATGAAGGAATATAAAAGTAAAAACAGATCGTTCAGTGGAAATCTGTTCAA
The DNA here is from genome assembly GCF_003368295.1 of Carassius auratus. Taxonomy (NCBI): domain Eukaryota; kingdom Metazoa; phylum Chordata; class Actinopteri; order Cypriniformes; family Cyprinidae; genus Carassius; species Carassius auratus. Next base: position 235,354 of record NW_020529094.1, read on the forward strand.
ATATGCACCACACATAATTTTAAGTGACTCAATATGGAGTGTATAGCAGCATAATGAACCTTTAAGACCAGCCTAGTGGAAACCACATCCCTGGCTTTGTTAACAGCCTACCGTATGTGCAGCTTTAAGTCATCCGCAGAAGAACGACTGCAGCTGCAGAATTGGGATGTTCTAGTATAATTATTGTCTTTAAACACTCTGTTTTATTGCCTGATTAATCATACTTTTCTTTTTGGGAGGGCAGTATTCAAAAGAAATAGAGTGAGATTTACTCTAAAGCAGGCCTAAAAAAGACTAGGCATTTCTGCTGAGAAGTCATGCATTAAGTTGTTAAGAAACTATCAATGCCATTGTGGGTTGGTGAACAACTTGGGATAAGCCGAAGCTTTCTTTCTCTTGGCATCGGCTGGAACCTACCCACTGAATACCTCAGAGGAAATGATTATCCAGCTAACCACATCATAAAAAAAAATCACAAGCAAAGCAAAGCTACACTCTTTAAAAAAATGTCTTTATTGGCATCCATGGTTCCACTGAATAATCTTTAACATCCATGGAAGCTTTGCATTACACTAAAGGTTCTTTATGGGGGAAAAAGGTTCTTCAGGATATCGAAATGTTCAAATAAGATTATTTTATGGAATCACTGTGAAAACCTCCTTTTCGGTTGCTTCCTGACACTTATTCTTCATTATGAGGCTGAGGATATAGATAACACATCTGTCTCTGTATTGCACCACTGGTGTGTGCCGTGATGGTTTCCTGATCAATCAATGGCTAGTTTAATGTTAGACACCCGGGTTATATGGGAAATCAAGCCTGTCAAATCAGCACTTTGACATCATGAAATATATAAATATCTCTCCTCCTCATTTCTAAGAGCCTTCTGTGTTACACAACACTCAAGACAGCAAGGAACTAAACCTATTACAAGAGCAAGCATTATCTTAAAACACAGCTCTTAAAACATAAACCTTTATTGCAAAGCACCTTGGAGCGTCATAAAGAATGTCAAGAGCTGAAAAAGGCAGCAGCACTTTGTCAACTAGACTGAATATGTGCATGTTAATTAACCATCTCTATGCCTAAGTGCAATAAAGTTGGTTAAGGAGAAATCGATAAGCAGCACACCGCACACATCATTGATTGGGAGGTGACTTTTATTCTGGACAGTGATTTATGGAGTAATGAAAAGGTGCAGCCAGAGTCAGGTAACTGCATTGATGGGGGAGGAACAATTACAGTTTTATGGATTAATGAACACAATTGAAGAATATGTAAGGCATGGACATATTAATCAGAACAGCCTATTATCAATTCATGAGAAGATCAGAAGAATTTTTAAATCTTCAGTTAAGAATTTTAGATTAAATATAGAACTTAATAACAATTCTTTATTAAATTATGCAGCCCATCCTGACATTATTTAATAATTATCATAATTAAATATTTTTGTAGTATTTATATATATATATATATATATATATATATATATACACACACACACACACACACACACACACACACACACACACACACACACACACACACATATATATATATATATATATATATAAGAAACGATGCAATGACATTTCACTAAACACACATATACTATAAACAGTATTTGCAGGATATAATATCAGTTATTTGTACAATGTAAAATTTTTGGCAAGGGCTACAGTCATGAGTTCCATAAACCTTTTAATGACTAAATTATATGAGCACCTGGTCACTTACAGAGCTTATATGTCTCTCTTTCTCAACTCATTCACTCACTCTTGCTCTCTCTTTCTCATTCACGTATACACACAGTGACCATGTGACAAAGCTCTTCCATGTACAGCTTCCAGCTGGCATTCACAATAGCTCAGCTGTCATTACACATCTGCACACACACAGAAGACCTGTGGTGTTGACAAGGCTGATATCGAATTATACTTTACAAAAGAACCATACATGCACATTTAGTTTACATAAGGCTGTCACCACATGCTGGAACAAATGTGTGTGTGTGTGTGTGTGTGTGTGCACACGAGAAAGAGAGACAAATCATCATACTAAACCTCAAAGTAACTTCACAAGCTATAGCTTTCTTGACAAGAAAGGAAACAGTGACCATGATTATTAAAGTTTTACCCAAAAACTTCCTTTTATGTTGTGACAAAAAAGTAAACGATTTTAATTCTGGAATAAAGCGTTCCTTGAAAGACATTTTTAAAGTGACAGTCCACCCAAAAAATTAAAACTGTCATTACTTACCCTCATGTCATTCCAAACCTGTATGACTTTCTTTCTTGTCTAGAAAATAAAAGAAGATATTTTGAACAATGTTGGAAACCGAAACCATACAATGGAAGTCAATGGGACCCAAAAAAGTTTGATAACCAACACGCTGTTGTAGAAAGGTTCATATAGGGTTGGAACAACAAGAGGGGGAGTAAACGATTACAAAATGTTCATTTTAGCTGAACTATCCCTTTAATTAATTTCCCAGCAATACTTAGACATTTCCATTTGTCCCATTTGATGGTCAATCCACAGTCATTTTATTGGCAGAGGGCTGAATTTCCTGCCAATGAGACACGGCTCTAAAACTGGGTGGGGTTAGGGTTATTGACAGTTGATATAAATGAACCAAGTGGCATTTAAAGAGAATGAAAGAATTATGATTATGCAGATAAATGCAAGCTCCTTGATACAGTCTAAACATGCAATTTTGACAGTGGCCCAAAACAACTGATGAATGAAGAAATCTCAGTGTGTAACTCTTTTGAGGAGTTAATTAAACCAATTTTCTTTGCTGGAAGACTTTATGACGAGAGCTGCATTAACTTTATGGGCCTCGGATGCATGCATTTCAGGAGCTCTACATAAATTACAATGTCTGTTAGAAAACTGGTCCTCTTTGAGATAAAACATTCGCTTGCTTACTTAATCACTACTCTTAAGATTTTAAGTGGGTAACATGGATAAAGAAAATTGCAGTCTCTAAGAATCAAAATCATAGGGAGTGATTATAAAGACAGAAATAAAATAATATAATATATATATATATATATATATATATATATATATATATATATATATATATATATATATATATATATATATATATATATATAATAGAAATATTATATTATAACAAATAACTATTATTTGTGATCTGTTTGTAATAAATGTATACATATTAAATAATAAACAAGAAAAATGTTTTGCGGCAGGCCTACATCTATAGCATCGAATATTGAATTATAATTAGCTGGTTAAGTGTGGATGTATTGACTAGAATTAATGAAACTTATCATGAGGATGTATGCCAGTAGACTGGGAAGATTTTATAAGGAGCGCTTCATTTATAAAATTGTACGACCTTACCTTCACGCTGTGGAAACACAAACCAGAAGACAGAGGACAACAAGTGTAGTGCTGAAAAGGGGGCAGGGCCACATACTGTAAGGTCTATTCTACTATATATATATATATATACATATATATATATATATATACGTATATATACGTATATATATATATATATATATATATATATATATATATTGCATTTACATGTACAGTGACTCTAAACAGGTACTTGCACATAAAAAGGCATGAAAGGGTCAATCTATTAGATACAACACCTGCAAACACATTTGCTAGTGCAATATTTCTTTAAAATAAAGCCACTGGTATAAATTGCAAATACATGTGTTATGTGCTGCCCTTGTCTAGGGTCAGGGATGGCAAAAACAAGGAAATTTATGAACGAGCTAGAAAAGACAACTTTTCTACCGACCACCGGAAGATCTTCTCCCATCCCAGCCCTCCACAGAAAAATCACCAGACACAGACTTTCATCACAGTCTAGAAAATGGATTTATTTAACAAATAATAATTTAAAAAAGTACTAAGCACTGAGCAAAAAAACTTCAGGAGGGGACCAGACCAAAATAACAAACATAACAGATCTTACTTACAAAAGGGGTAGGCTACTTTCTCATCTATCTCTCAAAAAAAAATTCAAAATAAACTATATTTTAGTTGTGCCTTAAGTGTCCATCCAACAAGCAGCAAGGTAACCTACCATTGATGGCTGTATGGCAATGAAGTTACTTGCTGAATTTCAATACACGTCTGGCTGTTTTGATCATTCCTAACCCTATAGAAAAATGATAATTATACATATTATTCACAACTACTAACGGGAGACCCACCTGTACCAGTGGAGACCCTTCCCATAGAATCTGTCAAAGAAGTGCGGCTCCGCGCCCACGGCTCTCACGTCAGGATGAACGCGCAGGAACTCCAGAAGCGCGCGCGTTCCTCCCTTTTTCACGCCGATAATAATCGCCTTAGGAAACTCTTTGGTCCCAAAGTTGTTTGACACGGAGAGATTGTTGTACGTGTCATAACCTACACCTCGCTGCCGCTTCTCATCTTCCACATCTGTCGCATCCTGCTCGGGGAGTTCGCGAGCGATGGAGCCGTTCCAGTGCGCGAGTTTCTCCCCTTCTTTTAGGAAAAGTTTACTTCTAAAAGTCTGATGGACATACAATGGACTCGGCATGGAATCGCAGTATCCAGTGAGACAATAGAATAAATAGGTGAATATAAGGATCATGGTAAAGAGCACAGACACCTTGGAGTGCGTTTTCAGGTGTCCGAAGTCGCATCTCGTTGTCCAACATCCCATGAGTGTCTATGCTTCGAAAGGAATACAACGTTAAACGGAGGAACCATGCCGTATTAAATGTAAAATAACGGTTTTTGTTGCAAAAAATAAATAAAAAAATAATCATAATAATAAATATAATACATTTATTTATTTTTTTGTCAGATTTACATGTTTGCACCACAAAGTCACTAAATCAAAAGCATTCCATATTTGCGCGATGATGTCCTATCAAAAGAATTAACATAGGAATTATAACTAATTGGTCTTTTTTGGCTTGAGGTCCCGTGGTCGTGCAGCTTCGGGGGACCAGGGTTGCCCCTCAATCTCCCACTCGTTTTGGGTGCGTAACCACGCCCTGCTTTCCGAGTCCCACCCCTTTTGCTCAAATTACTTTTATGACTTTCCAACCTAAGCTGTTACAGATGCATTAACTGCTGTTAAATCGACGATAACTAGAGAGCTTTTTTACGGTCGGTATGGGTCATAACATAAATAACTGCCATTTGACAAAAACCTTAAAAATAATAATAATAATAATGAAAATAAATTACGCAAATTAAACAATTGACTTAAAATAACACATCTGACATACTTTATCATTGTAAATTACTAAAATTATATGTACGCATATTAACAATTTATATTTTACCCAGTATTACAGAATATAAGAAACATTCTGACATAATATTATTTTGGTGCAAAAGATGCACAATTTCCCTCATCATTATGGATCACAGTTGTGGATAGTCAGAAAAAGATGATTTTGCATCTTTCTTCACAATATACACTCTTGTTAACGCTACAGGGCAGGTGACATTATGGTTCAGACTCCATGGAGCCTGCAGCAAGGCTAAAAACAACACTACCTGACTATGACTAAAAACTCTCTCCACAGGACCCCTGTAACACACTTACGATTATGCCATAAAATGAGATTGTTAAGACTTTACAGCAAAAACTGGACTTTTTACTGGACAATACTGGATAAATAAAATGTTCCAAAACATTGTAAGGTACTTTGGGGAACCCAAAATGGTCCTTCTATGGCAAAAAAAAAAAAAAAAAAAAAAAAAAAAAACCTTGCAACCTTTATTTTTAAGAAAAGGTTGTAGTTCTATTACTTTTCTAGGCAACCTGACATTAAACATGATGTTGACCACTTATAGCACCACTCAAGATACCATAAAAATGTTGTCAGCTTGGGTTACTATAAACATGCCACATAAGAGGGCCAATATACTGTTCATCATCTGCTACCTGTATGAGATAATCATTGTCTGCACTGAAAATAAAAAAAAGTACTGAAGGATAATTGAGAAGTGTTCCTGTCTACCATCTACATATTCTAGGAAGACCACCAGTGATCTGCCACCCACAAACACATATTAAACACATGACTGATGACCTGGCTACATGTTCACTCCAGGCCAAGATTAAATCACCATTTTGTGGCACACAATTTTACATAAAATGAACTTAAGCATACTCTTGCTGACAGAAAATGTATCAGACCTGTCACTAGAAAGAAAACAATTCTGCCAAGACATTATTCATTACGTTTATAGACATTTCCTTTAATTCCAAAACACAACACAAATGCAAAGTAATTCAAAATATGCTCGAATACCTGTGAAAAATCAATACAGATCAATACAAATTCCTATATAATAACATATTGTGCACTTTATGTGCTTTTCTTGGAATGTAGAAAGACAAGATTTCAAAACCTACCCTAAGTAGGCCTACTCCAAATAGCTTTTGTTATGCAAAAATGTATGTCGCTTCAGGCTGGACATGGTATACATACATATACTTGACCCTGGACGACAAGTCTTAAGTCGAATGGGTATATTTGTACAAATAGCCAAAAGTACATTGTATGGGTCAAAATTATTGATTTTTCTTTTATGCCAAAGATCATTACTATATATTATGTAAAATCTATCTTTTATGAAGATATTTTGTAAGTCACATACCTTAAATATATGAAAACTTCATTTTTGATTAGTAATATGAATTGCTAAGGACTTTATTTAGATAACTTTAAAGGTGAATTTCTCAATATTTAAATTTTTTCTACTCCCAGATTCCAGATTTTCAAATAGTTGTATCTCGGGCAAATATTGTCCTATCTTAAAAAAAACATATTTATTCAGCTTTCAGATAATGCATAAATCTCAATAATACTAATAAAAAAAACACACTTAAGACTGCTTTTGTGGTCCAGGGTCAGATATATTTGATATATCTCAAATAAACACTACTGGTCTGGGTATCACAGTATCATCACATTTGTCAGAATATGATCAACAGCTATAAAACCTGTTTTTTTTTTCTCTGAACTTGCGTGAACTCATGGTGTGTGCAGTATATTGTTAGGCATGTTCAAAGCTATGCACTCCTGCAGGATAAACTGGTTCCACTAGGCAAAAATTCAATTTTGCTTTGCTTTGTTATTTTAAATCATTTATTGAAGACAAGGTATTTTGCCACTGTTTGGCTGCATTTGTGATCATTTGTTTAAGATGTTGCATATTAGTATGGATGTGTTTTCTCAGATGGTTACGCTTCATTTAGCAGATGCTTTTCGTTCACTGAGGCCTACTGCATCGTTCACTAGTTGCATGAACAACGTTTGCATTTACTGAAGCTTAAACGGATGATAGAGTGATGGAGGAATATAGTAATTTCAGAAAATCTCCAGTTCCGGGGTGATATCTTAGCAAATGCTAAATTATAAGATAACATAAAAAACTAAAAGCAAATAGTAAAGTACAAAGTGATGTTGAACCAGGTTTCAGTTTAGTTGTTATGCAACCATAAAAGTAAAGAACGGTATAATTTAATCCTTTAGACATTTAAGAAGTCTATATCATTAGACACGTGCATTTTAACCCTTTAACTGCCTGCTCAACCAAATGATTGATTTGTCACTTTATGGTAAACGCAGAAAAGCTAAGCTAATGTTTTCAGATAATCCTTTCTGCTGTCAGAATGTACTATTTGCTGAGAAATATAACTTTCTGATCATTCATTATAGTTCATATTTTCTGATTTCCATAGTATGTGTATGAATTCCCGGTACTTTTGCCATAAAGTGACATATCAACCATTTGGTAGAGGCCGATATTTTAAAAATTATGGGACGTGTTGAAAAAAATTACATTGAGTGTGGTAACTAATGACATAAGGAGATAAGAAATGCAAACAAAAAATTGTTCAATTGCTTTTTTCTTGGTGGGGCAGTTAAAGGGCTAAAGCTGGCTAGAAAGGGGAAAGATAGTTATGAAAAGCAAGTGCATATAGCATGGATACACACTCTATACGTTTCTGTTTGTTAATATTTTGACTTTTTTGTCTTACTTGTGCACCTTTGTCAATTAAACAGTAAATGCAATAAAGGTGGTATTTAGGGTCTGGTATGGAATGACACAGCCAAGATCATTCGGAATTCAGAATTCGGCACCTGCATCGGTACAACAGGTACATAGGCTATATTTAAATAACCAGCATCCCTACGTGTTGCAGTTTTTAACTCTCCTATTTCCTCCCCTGCGATTGCCTAAGTATTTAGCCTACATAAATAAATCAGGTCACAGGACAAGATCGACAGCATTTCACTAACAAAGGCTACTGTAATCAAACAAATAATATAGACTACTGTTGTTATGAAGAACAATAAAAACTAGGGAGAGAAAAACAAATGGTAAAAAACAAAACAATATTTCTGCATTCCTAATGTATGGAATCATAAACTATGAGAGAATTTAACAGGTTGTTTAATGTTGGTTACTGTTCATTTTTCACATAATTTTATTGTAACAAGTTACCTGCATTATCTAAGGTGAACAGACTGAACCTTATTGTAAAGTGTTACATGTTTTCTTTGTTTTTTTGTGTGCAAATTTTCTTAATCACCTTCAGCCAGATGTGGCATATGTTTTCACAGCTGGGGATGTGTTTCTTCAATATTGCATGACTGCACAAACCTGCATGCATACATACATTTGCGCTCACATACACGTTTATACTGACATTCAAACACAATTTAATCTGCATGCTCAATTGGTAAAGGGTGAATGTTCACATCATGCTAATGGTTGAAAAACAACAGCACATGCTTAGAACTTCAGAGGAACAATGCAGAGGAGATAAATATCTATCCTGCAGAACACCTGGATATTGTGGCATAATGCCATCTGTAGCTTGCCCACAGCAGCCTATTTGTTGTAATTTAACGCTTTGAAGGTTGAAAAGTGTTTAAAGTGTCAAACATTCACACACAAGTAAAAATATTGCCTGAAATGCACTGTGCCTCTGATGTGCCTTTCTTGGACCTCAGTACACTTTCTGCACATGAAAGCTGAAGTCTATGGTGGCAAAGCCAGTCTCTGCCCGCTGCATGGTATGGAAGGGCAGTGGTTACCCTTAAGTACAAGGAAGGCATAAATTACATTACAGTGGATGGGTGTATCACTCAAGAAAGAAAGGAATTAAGAGACAAAGGGGTATCAATGGGCATGTCATGGCAGGACATTTTGAAACCTTAAAGTGTGTAATTTCTCTGGCAGAAACAGACTTTCAAAGGTAACAACTTTTTTCCAAAAAGTTTTAAGTTTGGTGCTACTAGTAGTGCATTTATTACACACTTCACCTCACCTTGATAATCTATGTGAAACACGGTTAGCAATACTTATTTACTCTGCTGTATTTGCAATGGTATAATGTCACGGTTGGTAAACCGTGATCTCGGGTTGTTTACACTTTGTGGTGAATTCTGTGTGTTCTGCGTCTGCACTGATTAGGTGTGGGCGTCTCAGTTAATTGTATCAGCAACAGCTGCCACTCATTACCCATCTCCTATATAATGGCTTGTCTCACGTCTTGTGTTTGTGAGATCGTTGTTTCATGTCGTTGTGTTTACCCCCGTCTGGCTTCTGTGTAGTTTGCGTTTGGATGTCTGTGTTTCCCCAGAACCTCATCCACTCTCCGCACGATCACTCAGCCACGGACACTTACCTTCGGCTCTGTTCCCCACAGTTCCTGTGCCACTCTCTCCTGCTGCCTCACGCCGTCAACACCCGGACTCCTCACCTGCACTCCATTACCGTCTGGACTTCTCACCGCCTTAATCATCCCTCTGGAGTGTTCCTGTATCATCGTCTTTGTGTGTCTTTGTACAATATCTCATCATCTCATTAAATACGTTAACTCTCTATTGTTTCCACACTGTCCTTTCACCAGCCGTCACAGAACGATCTTACCCAAACATGGAAGCAGCGAGCACCAACACCCTCACCGATTTCATGCATCACAGCGTCAAGAGAATGGATCAGCAGCAGGAGAGCATCTCGAACACCGGACGCACTGTCCAAGCGCTGGTGGCACAGGTGTCCGAGCTCACCCAGCAGATCCATCAGCTCATGTCCCCCACTGCGCCCATCGCGCCGCCTGCGCCAACCGTTCCCTCGGGGATTCCCCAGGACCACTTCCAGCCAGAGCCGCGACTTCCGGCACCGGAGAATTACGCTGGTGAGCCAACTTTTTGCAGAACATTCCTTAACAAGTGCTCTATGCATTTTGCTCTGCAGCCCCGCACTTTCTCCACGGAAGAATCCAAGGTAGCGTTCACGCTCACCCTTCTATCTGGCAAGGCTGCCTTATGGGGAACGGCGGTGTGGGAAAATCAACATCCGTGCTGTGCCTCGTTCCACCTCCTATCTGACGAGATGAAGAGAGTTTTCGACCGGGCCGCGACCGGCAGGGAGGCCGCCCATCGCCTCTCAGAACTCCGACAAGGACATTCATCTGTCACCGAGTATTCCATCGAGTTCCGTACCCTAGCGGCCGCGTGCCAGTGGAACGAGGCGGTGCAGTGGGATAGATTCCTGCATGGGTTATCCGACCGTGTTCAGCAGGAGATCTACCTCCTCGAGCTGCCCCCTACTCTCAACGAACTCATCGACCTGGCGTTGCGGGTGGAGGCCAGGTTTAATCGCCTGGGCCGCCAACACAGTCCTTCCAGACTTCCATTCTTTCCCAGTAGGGGGCGCTTGAGTCGAGAGAACACGGTCGGTTCTGTCGACGATCACGAGCCCATGCAGGTGGGTCGAGCTCGGCTGTCCCGGAGGGAGAGGGAACGGCGGAGGTCCCAAGGACTATGTTTATACTGTGGAGGCTCTGATCATAACAACTACTCTTGCCCGGTAAAAGAGTCAGCCCGATAGTAAACCTGAGGCTACTATCGTGTGGGATCTCCGCCGAGAAGTCCTCACCCACATCATCGACCCTCCTTCCGGTGAAACTGCGGTGGAAGAATCACCATCATGAACTACGACACAAAAAATAACTTTAAAGAGGTGTGTGAACTTGCAAGCACGATGTCAGACACTGTAATATGCTCTGGTCCCCTCCCTGCTTACCGTGGTGACGAGATGCATAGCAGATTGTCATCACTCAATGGCTGGATGTCTAAGTTGTGCCCACAGTATAACATAGGTTTCATAGACAATCGGACGAGCTTTTGGGGCAGACCTGACCTGTTTAAAAGAGATGGTCTTCATCCCTCCTGGGGTGGCGCCACTCTTCTGTCTAGTAATATGGCACATAGTCTTAGTGTTTATACTTGACTAACTGGGGCCCAGGTCAGTAAGCAGACAGACTGGCTAAACCGACCGTCTGCTAGCTGCCTCCCGTCACAGAGGTCAGTTAATTCTCAGCACATGGAGACTCTTTCACCTAGATATCACACTATAGAGACTGTGTCTGTTCCCCGAACTAGAAAATACAAAAAACGTCCAAACCAAGTTAAGGTTAACAATTTAATTGAGGTTCAACAAATAAAAAACAAATGCAATATGGATAAACAAATGATAAAGATTGGCTTATTGAATATAAGATCCATTTCTATGAAAACACTTTTTGTAAATAATATGATAACTGATCATAATATAGATGTGCTCTGTTTGACAGAAACTTGGCTAAAACCTGATGATTACATTATTTTAAATGAGTCCACCCCCCAAGATTACTGCTATAAACATGAGCCGCGTCTAAAAGGCAAAGGGGGAGGAGTTGCTTCAATTTATAACAACGTTTTCAGGATTTCTCAGAGGGCAGGCTTCAAGTATAACTCGTTTGAAGTAATGGTGCTTCATATAACATTATCCAGAGAAACCAATGTCAATGATAAATCCCCTGTTATGTTTGTACTGGCTACTGTATACAGGCCACCAGGGCACCATACAGACTTTATTAAAGAGTTTGGTGATTTTACATCCGAGTTAGTTCTGGCTGCAGATAAAGTTTTAATAGTTGGTGATTTTAATATCCATGTCGATAATGAAAAAGATGCATTGGGATCAGCATTTATAGACATTCTGAACTCTATTGGTGTTAGACAACATGTTTCAGGACCTACTCATTGTCGAAATCATACTCTAGATTTAATATTGTCACATGGAATTGATGTTGATAGTGTTGAAATTATTCAGCCAAGTGATGATATCTCAGATCATTATTTAGTTCTGTGTAAACTTCATATAGCCAAAATTGTAAATTCTACTTCTTGTTACAAGTATCGAAGAACCATCACTTCTACCACAAAAGACTGCTTTTTAAGTTATCTTCCTGATGTATCCAAATTCCTTAGCATATCCAAAACCTCAGAACAACTTGATAATGTAACAGAAACTATGGACTCTCTCTTTTCTAGCACTTTAAATACAGTTGCTCCTTTACGCTTAAGGAAGGTTAAGGAAAACAGTTTGACACCATGGTATAATGAGCATACTCGCACCCTAAAGAGAGCAGCCTGAAAAATGGAGCGCAGCTGGAGGAAAACAAAACTAGAGGTATTTCGTATTGCTTGGTGGGAAAGTAGCATATCCTATAGAAAAGCATTAAAAACTGCTAGATCTGATTACTTTTCTTCTCTTTTAGAAGAAAACAAACATAACCCCAGGTATTTATTCAATACAGTGGCTAAATTAACGAAAAATAAAGCCCCAACGAGTGTTGACATTTTCCAAAACCACAACAGTAATGACTTTATGAACTACTTTACTTCTAAAATCGATACTATTAGAGATAAAATTGCAACCATTCAGCCATCAGCTACAGTATCACATCAGACAGTGCACTATAGACCCCCTGAGGAACAGTTCCACTCTTTCTCTACTATAGGAGAGGAAGAATTGTATAAACTTGTTAAATCATCTAAACCAACAACATGTATGTTAGACCCTATACCATCTAAGCTCCTAAAAGAGGTGCTTCCAGAAGTCATAGGTCCTCTTCTGACTATTATTAATTCCTCATTGTCATTAGGATATGTCCCCAAAACCTTCAAACTGGCTGTTATTAAGCCTCTCATAAAAAAAACACAACTTGACCCCAGAGAACTTGTTAATTATAGACCAATCTCGAATCTCCCTTTTCTGTCCAAGATACTAGAAAAGGTGGTATCCTCACAATTATATTCCTTCTTAGAGAAAAATGGTATATGTGAGGATTTCCAGTCAGGATTTAGACCGTATCATAGTACTGAGACTGCTCTCCTTAGAGTTACAAATGATCTGCTCTTATCATCTGATCGTGGGTGTATCTCTCTATTAGTTTTATTGGATCTTAGTGCTGCGTTTGACACAATTGACCACAACATTCTTTTGCATAGACTTGAACACTTTGTTGGCATCAGTGGAAGTGCATTAGCATGGTTTAAATCGTACTTATATGACCGCCATCAGTTCATAGCAGTGAATGAAGATGTATCATATCGATCACAAGTGCAGTATGGAGTACCTCAAGGCTCAGTACTAGGGCCGCTACTCTTCACGCTTTATATGTTACCCTTGGGAGATATCATCAGGAAACATGGTGTTAGCTTTCACTGTTATGCTGATGATACTCAGCTCTATATTTCCTCGCAGCCCGGTGAAACACACCAATTTGAAAAACTAATGGAATGCATAGTCGATATAAAAAATTGGATGACGAGTAATTTCTTACTGCTAAATTCAGAAAAAACAGAGGCGTTAATCATAGGGCCTAAAAACTCTGCTTGTAATAACCTAGAACACTGTCTAAGACTTGATGGTTGCTCTGTCAATTCTTCGTCATCAGTTAGGAACCTAGGTGTGCTACTTGATCGCAATCTTTCCTTAGAAAGCCACGTTTCTAGCATTTGTAAAACTGCATTTTTCCATCTCAAAAATATATCTAAATTACGGCCTATGCTCTCAATGTCAAATGCAGAAATGTTAATCCATGCATTTAGGACTTCAAGGTTTGACTATTGTAATGCTTTACTGGGTGGTTGTTCTGCACGCTTGGTAAACAAACTACAGCTAGTCCAAAATGCAGCAGCAAGAGTTCTTACTAGAACCAGGAAATATGACCATATTAGCCCAGTCCTGTCCACACTGCACTGGCTCCCTATCAAACATTGTATAGATTTTAAAATATTGCTTTTTACTTATAAAGCCCTGAATGGTTTAGCACCTCAGTATTTGAATGAGCTCCTTTTACATTATACTCCTCTACGTCCGCTACGTTCTCAAAACTCAGGCAATTTGATAATACCTAGAATATCAAAATCAACTGCGGGCGGCAGATCCTTTTCCTATTTGGCGCCTAAACTCTGGAATAAGCTACCTTACATTGTTCGGGAGGCAGACACACTCTTGCAGTTTAAATCTAGATTAAAGACCCATCTCTTTAACCTGGCATACACATAACATACTAATATGCTTTTAATATCCAAATCCGTTAAAGGATTTTTAGGCTGCATTAATTAGGTAAACCGGAACCGGAAACACTTCACATAACACCGTATTTTCTACATCATTAGAAGAATGGCATCTACGCTAATATTTGTCTGTTTCTCTCTTGTTCCGAGGTCATCGTGGCCACCAGATCCAGTCTGTATCCAGATCAGAGGGTCACTGCAGTCACCCGGATCCAGTACGTATCCAGACCAGATGGTGGATAAGCACCTAGAAAGGACCTCTACTGCCCTGAAAGACAGCGGAGACCAGGGCAACTAGAGCCCCAGATACAGATCCCCTGTAAAGACCTTGTCTCAGAGGACCACCAGGACAAGACCACAGGAAACAGATGATTCTTCTGCACAATCTGACTTTGCTGCAGCCTGGAATTGAACTACTGGTTTCGTCTGGTCAGAGGAGAACTGGCCCCCCAACTGAGCCTAGTTTCTCCCAAGGTTTTTTTCTCCATTCTGTCACCGATGGAGTTTCGGTTCCTTGCCGCTGTCGCCTCTGGCTTGCTTAGTTGGGGTCACTTCATCTACAGTGATATCATTGACTTGATTGCAAATAAATGCACAGACACTATTTAAACTGAACAGAGATCACATAACTGAATTCAATGATGAACTGCCTTTAACTATCATTTTGCATTATTGAGACACTGTTTTCCAAATGAATGTTGTTCAGTGCTTTGACGCAATGTATTTTGTTTAAAGCACTATATAAATAAAGGTGATTGATTGATTGATCTAAAACTTACTGGAAAAAGTGGGTGTTACCACAGATATTGAAATAAAAGAGGGTTGCATCGTCTAAAACAAAGTCATTTCTGAGGCTAAGGAAGTTGTTGCATGATTAAAGATTAAAAAGATTAATTTATATTATAGGATAATATGCATGGATGAACTGTTCGCAATAAGCCTTGGAAAATGTATCCTTATAGTAAATGGTCAATTTTAATTTCATGCTGATTCTTATGATACATTTATCTGAATGGAGATTGACAGCAAACATGCAACACAGACATGGACAGAAGGATAAATCCTAAGCTCCATTGAACATTTTTTTGCAGTTAACCATAGCAAAGTGCTTTTATTATCCAGTAAAATCCAGTTGTTTTAACAGCTTTAATAATCAAAGGATATGACACACGGTCTCTTTTCATGCTGCCATCTCTGTGCTTCACAATTCAAAACAATGAGTTAAAAAAAACTTTTACAGATCAGTTTATGCTGTTTTGCCAGCACACATAAATAATTAATTTTCACTGATTATGCCTATTCATTTAATTATAAGTAGAATTGGCCTATAGTTGCTTTTATAATGCCTATTTATTCCATTATATGTAGATTTTTTTTCTTCAAGTGCGTAGACGTGTTTCTATCAAATGTATTAAAATAAATGAAAACATTACAAAACATAATGTCTCAGGTGAAGCATTTTACCATGTTTCCCTGAGAATGAGGAATGAGATGTTGTGTCCTTTAGAGGGCTCTGGGGGAATTCCAGAGCTTCTCAAGAATGGAGGCCTCAACAGGAGAGAAGGAGCCTAACTATATTCTTATTCAGGCCAGCATCCAAAGAGAGTCACAGAGAGATTAACAACTTAGCATACTGCCCTACTGCCTAGCTGAGAGCAGTAGTCTCAGTCTCATAACAATTCTCCAAATCGAGAGCTGCGCTGACAATGCCCCGAGCTCAGGATGTCTTATAAGGAGGCTTACAATGAGCCTGCTACTGACCATTACTCTTTAAGTGGAGCTCTGGGTAGAGAAGGTCTCAACAAGAGGAGACCTACCAACGTTTGCAGTTTTCAAGAAGGCTCACAGAGAGCTTACTTAACGTGGCAAACTTGCTCTGGTTAAAGGGGTCCTATTATGCTCTTTTAAAGAGTTATTTTGTTTTGTCGGTGTGCTAAAACAGGTTCTCATACTGAGTTGTTCGAAAAGCATTCTTTTTCACATATTTCACATTATACCACCTCTCTCACCAGTCTGGTATGAATGGTTGTAATATATTTCCTGTATCAAATGAAGGCCCACCTTCTGAAACATGAAATGTGCTGCGATTGGTTAGCTGGGCCAGTGTGTGCTGTGATTGGCTGCACTTGGCGCCCGGATGATTGTAACAACTCTAAGTTTGTCTGCTTTGGGAACACTCTCTGACATAGTTACTGTGTCCGAAACCGCTCCCTATCCACTATATAGTGCACTATATGGGGTGTCAGCCATTTTGTAGTGCTGTCCGAATTCCGAGTGAACTACTTCATTCCCTACATTTGTCCACTACTTTTTACCCACAATTCATTCTGATTTCGAGTGTACAACCGATGTACACTCACTGATGCACTATTTCCCACAATCCAATGCGGAGTAGCGTCGAGCTGGAAGCAAGAGTGGGAGTGAGCGAGTTTGAATGAGAGATTACGTTTACATCTTTATTATTTCTGTTTTAACGTTTTTCCTACATTATTTATATTAAAATGTGTTATGTAGGCAATACCCCAGTT
The DNA here is from genome assembly GCF_003368295.1 of Carassius auratus. Taxonomy (NCBI): domain Eukaryota; kingdom Metazoa; phylum Chordata; class Actinopteri; order Cypriniformes; family Cyprinidae; genus Carassius; species Carassius auratus. The sequence goes on from NW_020529094.1 coordinate 252,302, forward strand.
TAATATTTGACTAATTTACTGAGGTGGCATCGTTGTTAACTTGCAAAAATGATGATAATTTGGTGGATAATAATTTTTTTTCCGTTAATAACAGGTAGTGTATTCTGATGTAAAATCGGTTGCCTGAGGACGCTCTACAACCATTTTATCTGAGCTCAAAAAGCTGCTTGAGCGAGTGTCAAGATACTAAAAATAATAAATACATAATTATGAACGTGTTTATGTGTGTTTATTTTTGTTCTCAGTATGTTATTTTAATGGCATTTAATGATTATGAACATAAAAGCATTACAAAAAAAATAAAATAATAATAATTATATAACGTTACCACTGCAAAGATGATGCGGAGGTATGTATAACTGCAATATAAGGTAATTTTGAGTATTATTTTATTTTCGAAAATTAGGTAGGCCTACATGTAATATAAAAGTACATTTGGCAATGTTTTTGCAACAGCTCCAAGTCTCACGCGCAGTGTAGGCTGTACGTCACTGTCCGAATCCGTTCACTTATTTTTTTGTTCGCTCCTTCCTGATATAGTGAACTCAACTGCCATACACTATATAGGGATTAGTGAATGAGTGAATGAGTGAGCGATTTCAGACACAGAAAGTGATAACACTCGTTGCCTTCTCGAGTGCAGCTCAACTAGGTCTCAACCCATTCCTTGGTATTTGTGATGTCACAAATCCCGGAAAATATGCATTGTAGTACAAACGAGTCGAACGGTGTAGTTTTTGAAAAGTGATTTCTGTTAAATATCTCCTTTTGAATTGGACTTTGAGCTTTGTAACTTTGAAGAACTTTTTTTTTTCATTCTCAAACAGCTACATTACAGACTAACTAAAGCTGAAAAAGTGGAAAAGCATAATAGGACCCCTTTTTAACTGGGGTCTAACAGAGATAGAAAGGTCACGAAGCACATGGGGTGTACCCTTACCATAACCATGGAGTTAAGAAAGGGCACGAAGCAGTCAACATGTGGTTTTACCATAAAAATGGATTTTAGAAAAGGCACAAAATGCATTTCAGCATGATGATACTTTAAAAAATAGAGGAGGCCTAAAGACGCACCATGCTCAGGACATCTTGCAAGGAGGCTCACAGAGAGCATACAGATGCTGTCCTAGTGGAGCTCTAGCTAGTGGAGGTCTCAATGAAGACAACTCTCTGTACCGAGAGGAGACAGGGCCAGATTAACACTTTGTTGTACCCTGGGCAACAATATTCAAGGGCCCCATCATCACGACCCCAGGATCACCATAATATGGTCATATACAGAATATATTACTGTAATATACAGTAAATATACTCAATACTTCAAATTCTGACTGTCATCAGGTGTATTTTGATTTACAAATATTTAAATGCTCATAGAACTACAAATGCACTAAAGCCCTTCACTCACATTTAATGCTATGAAAACAAAACACATCAGCATTTGTATAATCTGGTAAAATTGACCCACTACATTGAGAGGGAGGGAAATATCCTCCATTTTCACAAAAATTAATAAATAAGCAACCACTTTCAAACCATTGTTTATTTAACATTTATCCCCAATAGAAATGTATTGAATTGATAGAGCTATAACAGAAGACCACAGACAACACATCAATAAACAATTTGGTCCTCAGCTAATTTTAAGCAGAAATCACCCTGACAGGGTGACCCTGTTCCCTCAGAATTCAACAAGGCAATCAAGTTATTAGTCCAACACAAACAATTTGAAATCTGCCAGTTATCCTTCCACAACAATTTACAGCATTTTAATGAAGCTGGCACCTCAAGGAAAAAGCTAATTTTAACTTGTTTTAAAATAAAACAACAACATATCAAAGCACAATTAACCAGTTAAACATTTTAGAGCTACATACAGTGTAGGGAAAGTTCACTTTCTACATGAACTAGTTCAAAGTTCAGTTCACAAATTTTAAAATGAAATAGCTCAGTTCATAGTTCAAACTACAAAATTTTGAACTAAGTTCACTATAAGTTCACAGTTCCAAAAATGAACTAGTTCATAGTTCTTTTTTTTTCCATATGTTGCTGCAAGCTTTTTCAAAATTATTGCCACAGCCCATATAGAATCAAAGACAGCAATTATTTTATCAATTTTAACAATGAAGCTATGCGTCAGATTTCATCTTCAAATCCAATTTTGAATCCTTATCCAACCAGGGTTTACATTAGCATTGAGGGGACAGCATTTCCCCCTTGTTGCTTTAATGCTTTGTCTCCCATTCTCACCGACCTTGTCATAAACATCATACAATTCTTTTAAATGATCATACGCCTTCTCGCTAAATGCTGCTGTTTTTTTTTCTCCATGGTATTTATTTATTTTTATTTTTTTGATGACGCGTCATGCATGCGGCAGATGGCGGTGCAACACTGGTGGCTGGTGTTGCCAGATTGGGTGTTTTCTCCGCTACATATTAAGACCCGTTTACGGTGTGTTTTAGCCGGGTTTTCGCCTGGAAGGCTGTATAGAAATCTGGCACCCTATTTTTCTGAAGAAGACAAGACAGAAATAAATGCTACATAATCTGGCAAAACACACAATTTAAGTCCTAAATAATGACGAAGTGCATGTTTGAATTTGAAATGCTCTTCGCTCTCCGGGCTGTAAACGTAAGCTGGCGGTGTAGAAAAGTCCTGGCTAGCTGAGTTGTCCTCGTCGTTGATGGAAGCTGACTTAACAGAACTGTCGGCAACATTAACAGGAGTGAAGGAATTGCCTATTTTAGGTATATACTTTAAATTTTCTGCGTTTCTGATGTCCTTTCCTTTTTTAATTTCTGCTTCGCGCTGCCACTTAGCTTCTCCATGTCAGAGACTTTTTTTCTGTTGTAGCAACATGTAGTAACATTTGACCCACCTCATGCGGACCGACCAATGAGGAGAGGGTCTTAACTTGAGGCCCTCTCTTCATTGGTTAGTCCGCATGAGACTGACTCTCAGCCATAGTCATAGGCAGCGCAGCGTCTCTTCTGTGCAGCGCGCAAAAGCCTGTGTTGACAGTTCGTTTAATATAAAGCGGGAGATTACCAGATACAGTTTTTTGCTCGTGCCCTTGCTGCCCTGGGCCCTTTAGAGGTCTTGGGCCCCTGGGCAATTGCCCAATTGCCCGTATGGTTAATCCGGCCCTGAGAGGAGACCTGATGATGCTCAGAAAAGACATGAAGCAGACAGCGTGTGGTCTTACCTTAAGCTCAGGACATCTTGAGGCTAACAGAAAGCCTAAAATCAGAGATGCTTTCCTAGCCAAGACATGAATTACATTACAGCTGGCTACATGCTTCAGACCTCATGTTCCTTTTTAAAAAGAACTACTGATTTTTCTTTTTTTTTTTTTACTGATTCTGGCTATTTTTCCAGACTCAGGTTTCAAAATGAAGTACTGTATTCTTCCACTGCAGCCAACAAAATGAAACTAAATGTATTAATCATAATTTAATTTTAAACATTGTTCATTTTGACTCGAACCCAGGTCTTTAGCATGGGAGGCGGACGCACTAACAAGGAGGCTAAATGGCTACAGCCACTAGCGTCTGTCGCTAGTGCGTCTCTTGAGATCGGGGAGTGAGGTTTACCTGCACAGCACTACTCGCTGGCCTCCGTATATATATATATATATATATATATATATATATATATATATATATATATATATATATATATATATACAGTACAGACCAAAAGTTTGGACACACCTTCTCATTCAAAGAGTTTTCTTTATTTTCATGACTATGAAAATTGTAGAGTCACACTGAAGGCATCAAGGGCTATTTGACCAAGAAGGAGAGTGATGGGGTGCTGCTCCAGATGACCTGGCCTCCACAGTCATCGGACCTGAACCCAATCGAGATGGTTTAGGGGTGAGCTGGACCGCAGACAGAAGGCAAAAGGGCCAACAAGTGCTAAGCATCTCTCGGGGAACTCCTTCAAGACTGTTGGAAGACCATTTCAGGTGACTACCTCTTGAAGCTCATCAAGAGAATGCCAAGAGTGTGCAAAGCAGTAATCAAAGCAAAAGGTGGCTACTTTGAAGAACCTAGAATATGACATATTTTCAGTTGTTTCACACTTTTTTGTTATGTATATAATTCCATATATAATTCCACATGTGTTAAATCATAGTTTTGATGCCTTCAGTGTGAATCTACAATTTTCATAGTCATGAAAATAAAGAAAACTCTTTGAATGAGAAGCTGTGTCCAAACTTTTGGTCTGTACTGTGTATATATCATGTTATACTCTCAGCACTTTCAGTGAAAGCATGTGTTTAGCAAAACTATTCACATCTGTGAATCTGTGGCAGGTGCTCAGACAGATAAAACTCTTTCTCCCAAGCTCACCTGCATTGAAGTACAACCTACACTTGAATGGATGCATGTCTGTGTTGCTACAAGACATATATGTCATATTGGTGATGTTTTGGTTGGAATCGGCCAAAAAGGTCATAAGCATATATACATATTAAATAGGGATTATTTAAGTTTTTTTTTTTTTTTTTTTGGCAAACATTGCAGGCCGTTATGTTTCTCACAGCACCATTTGTTAGCCAATCTCTAACAGAAAAAAATAAAAAAATAAATCATTTCATTTCATAAAAGTTGACTAATGATCATTAGGTGTTGACAGAGTTATTTTTAACGCACAGGAATTCACAAAAATGTCACAAGTTTCCCTGTGTTACACCCTTTGCCTTTGGTTAACATTGCACAACCTCACATGCACTTTAAATTATAGTAAGATCATTTTACATCTCATTGAAACATGATGGATTCTGTATGAATGCCAGTCAAAACTGAGCTTGTGGTAGTGTGTCCTATATTGTGATTATTACAGGTGTTTATTTAAGTGAAAAGCAGTTTGGTTCAGGTTTCAGATTATCTGCTACAGATATTATTACATATTTTTACAATTTCAACTTCACTGGAAAAACCGAAGACTAGTCATTTGGGCAGAGACTGTAAGTGGGGCATGCATACCCCTCGGTCCATTTGCTGCTGGGCCACCTCAAGGATGGCCTTGATGGGGAAACATCAAAATCAGTTAATAAAGGTTATGTTTAAATGTCAAGTTTGAAATTACCAAAGAAATCTGTCTGAAATACACAATTTCTAAAGCCTTTGTTGCTCTTTTTCCTTCCCATGGACTTCCACGTCCAGCATCTTCACCTCTAAGATCGTCTGAGATCAGCCACCCGGACAGCTGCTGCAACAATTGGTTTGCATAACCAAAGAATTTAATGTACAGACTGTCAGAAACCGGCTCAGGGAAGCTCATCTGGATGCTCATTGTCCTCATAGGGGTCTTAAACTGACTGCAGTTCGTCATCGTAACCGACTTGATGGAGCAAATGCACACATTCGATGGTGTCTGGCACTTTGGAGAGGTGTTCTCTTCACGGATGAATCTTGGTTTTCACTGTACAGGAAGATGACATATAGTGTGTATGGCATCGTGTGGGTGAGCAGTTTGCTGATGTCAGTGTTGTAGATTGAGTGGCCCCTGGTGGCGTTGGGGTTATGGTATGAGCAGGCGTATGAACGAACACGGGTGCATTTTATTGATACCGTGACGACATCCTGAGGTCCATTGTTGTGACTCATATTGCAGCATGATAATGCATGGACCCATGTTGCTAGGATCTGTACACAATTCCTGGAAGCTGGAAAGATCCCAGTTCTTGCATGGACAGCATACTCACCGTACATGTAACGCATTTGTTACATGCTAGCTTTATTTTTCTTTTAAAGTCTAGGGGAACTAAGCATAGCAGTAACAAAGTTTTGGAGAGAGAGAGCACAGGTCCTTCTTATCTCTAGTCCCAGTAACACACATCCCAAAACTAATAAACTTAGAAAAAGTATTTATTGAATCAAAAGAAAAAGGAAACAAACTTCAGGAGGGGGCAAAGGCCAACAAAACAAACAAAAAGGTTTCTAACTCCGTTTTAACCATAACTTACCTAAACATTAGAACAAAAAGTAAATAAATAACAAATAAAGTTCCCTTTCTCCCTAACTACCCAGAACCAGGAGAAAAGCAGATCCAAATAAAAATGCCACCCATCTCCTTACAGGTTTCCTTAAAAGAAAATCTTAAATTCTAAACAAAACCATAAGTCTCCAACTATATCTACAATTGCCCCAATAGTTAACAGATTTCAACAACATAACAGGATGAAGCTATCTGGAACAAGGGGAAAAGAAGTCCATGTGGCAAGTTAGCATCTGCAGCCCTCTCTCTCTCTCTCCTTGTTGTGAGATGGTGCTGGCTTTATATGCTGACATTCTCCCAACTGCAGCCAATCAATGGAGCTGAGGTTAATGGGCAGCAAATCAAAAAGAAAAAACACACCACAAAGCACATTAAATGATTACAAATAAAATACGTCTTAAAATGCGTCTTAGGACGCAACACCCCCAACATTAATCTTTTACAACCCACAGATTGTAAAATAAACTACACCTAGAACACCAATAGAAGTGCAATTCAAACCTGACTTGGTTAACCAACCCACTTAAGTCTCCATCTGCAGTTCGAGAAAGTGCTTCCGCCACCACATTGTCTTTTCCACGGATGTGTTGGAGGTTAAGGTTATACTCCTGGATAATTAAGGCCCAGCACATCAAACGCTGATTGGAGTTGGACATGGGGGAGAGAAAAATCAGCGGGTTATGGTCAGTGTACACATCGATAGGTATGGCACTACTTCCCAAATAATCCTCAAAATGCTGAAGAGCTAGAGGCAAAGCAAGGGCCTCTTTTTCAATTGTGCTATAGCTTTGCTTGCATTTCTAGAACTTTTTGGAGAAGTAGCAGATAGGGTGGTCAATTCCATGGGTGTCCTCCTGCAGCAGAACTCCCCCAGCACCAGTACCACTGGCATCCACTTGGAGTTTGAAAGGCAGATCAAAGTTAGGGGCAGACAACACTGGGGTATATCAAAGAAGATCTTTTGCTGCCTTAAAAGCATGGTCACACTCAGTGTTCCACTTAAAACTCTTTTTAGTACTGAGAAGGTCTGTGAGGGGTGACAACAGTGAAAAAATTACAACAAGATCCCGATAGTACCCACTCATGCCCACTCATACCCACTCGGCGTAACTAACGCTTGTTACGGGGTGTAGGAACTCAAGCATGGCAGCAACCTTGGCCTCAACTGGCTCGACACAAACCTGGCCAACTTGTTTCCCCAGATAGGTTACCACAGCTTTTCCTATCTCACATTTGGCAAGATTCAAGGTTAAGGAGGCAACCGCCAGGCGACTGAATACTAACTTCAAAGTTTTGACGTGTTCTTCTCAAGTTTTTGAATAGATGACTAAGTCATCTAAGTACGCATCACAATTTGGCACTCCTGTCAAAACCACCTGCATAAGGCGCTGGAAGGTGCGTTTCTCATGCCGAAAGCTAACACCTCATATTGCAGGAAGGGACCCACTTTATATTAAGTGGCCTTAACTACTATGTACTTACATTTTAATTAATAATTTAGTACAATGTACTTATTCTGTATATACATGTTTTTACATTGTACTTATAATGTATGTAATTACATCTGTAATTACATCTGTATTTAATTTCTGTAATTACATTCATAATTACACTGTTGACCCATACTTTACACCTCAACCCAACCCTTAAACAATCCCACCCTATCCCACCTCAATAGCAGCAAAAGTATTTTAAAATACAATATGAACACAATAAGTACATTGTACTTATTTTTTTAAGTAAGTACATAGTAGTTAAGGCCACCTAATATAAAGTTGGACTGCAGGAAGTGTTCAGGGGTGACAAATGCAGAGATCTCAGATGCCCTTGAAGTTAAGGGGACTTGCCAATAACCCTTTAACAGGTCTAATTTTGTGACATACCTAGCAGAGCCTACCCTGTCAACACAGTCTTCCAGTCTAGGCAGAGGAAAAGAGTCAGGTTTCATTAAGGAGTTAACATTACGATAGTTGGTACAGAAACGATAAGAGCCGTCAGATTTGGGCACTAACAAACAGGGCAAACTCCATGGACTTTGACTATGCACTGCTATTCTATGCTGCAGCATGTACTCCACCTCAGATATCATTATGTCATGCTTCCAGTGCTTAACTGGAAGAGATTCACACACAATATCATGTTTTAACATGGTTGTTCTACCAGGCACGTCAGAAAAGATTGAAGGATAGTCCTGAACCATTCGACTAATCTGCTCATCCTGTTCACATGTCAGGTGTACAAGAAAGCTCTGCAGGTCACTCAATATGGCAGAATTTTGAAGCCGTTTAGCTACAACTGGCACATCCTTCCCAACAGGTTCATCCTCTGGAATCACACCAGCAGTAGCAACAGCCACAGATGGAACAAGGGAAGAAACACATTTCTCACCACGCACATTTCTCAACTGCTTCAACATATTTATATGGCATACACGGGTCTTTCGCCTGCGATCAGGAGTGTGAATGACATAATTGGTGTCACTGAGCTTCTCTTTGACTTCATAAGGACCCGAGAATTTAGCTTGGAACACAGAACCCAGATCAGGCAAGAGAACAAGAACACTATCACCCGGTTAAAAACTACGACTCATGCTTCTCTTATCGTAGCGGGTGTTCATTTTTGACTGGGCTATAACCAAGTGTTCTCTAGCAAGTTCGCAGGCCTTATGCAATCGCTCAAGAACAGTGCTGACATAGTCAAGTACAGTCACAGGAGTGGAGGCTTTAGCTAATAATTGCTCACTTAGCAACTTCAAAGGACCACGCACAGTGTGCCCAAAAACAAGGTCAGCGGGGCTAAATCCAATACTCTCTTGCTCTGCTTCACGAACATCAAACAGAAGGTATGGAAGACCCTCAGCCCAATCCTTCCCACTTGCTAAGCAATAAGAGCACAACACGGATTTAAGGGTTTGATGAAATCTTTCAAGTGCGCCCTGTGAGGGTGGTACGCACTTGAGAGCTGATGTTTAACCCCTAATTCAGCAAGGGTCTGATTGAATGCCTTTGATGTAAAGTTAGACCCTTGATCAGTTTGCACAACACGAGGCAAACCAAAGGTAGTGCAGAACTTCACCAACTCTTTAATTACCACCTGGGCTCTAATTGAACGTAAAGGTATCGCTTCTGGGAAACGTGTTGCGGTACACAGGATTGTCAAAATGTATTTGTGTCCTGACTTTGATTTTGGTACAGGACCAACACAATCAACAAGGAGTCACTCAAAAGGTTCTCTCATAACCGGTATCAGCTGCAAAGGGGCAACTGGTATATTTGTATTGGCATACAGGACACAATCTACAAAAGTTAGATACATTTGATTTTAATCCAGGCCAATAAAAGTACCGGGAAACTCGATGAAAGGTTTTTGTGACAGCCAAATGCCCTGATAGCACATGTTTCATGACCCAATTTTAACACCTGCTTTCGGTAATCAGCTGGCAATAAAATTTGGTTTCGATTCTTGTGAGTCCTCGTGAACTTCATGCCTTCACTTACGCATGAGCACTGTATCTTCAAAGAAATAAGCTACCTTAGCATTAGACACTTGGCTCAGGGGGACAGCAGCTTCAATGCATTTCACCAATGAAAGGTCTAACTTCTGTGCAACAGCCAATTGTTCCCTAGCAACTTTTACTTTAACTATAACTGCATTCTCGGTATTAGGGCAAACTTCTGCCTCTACTACCTTCTTATCTTCCACAAGTTCATCATGCGCCACCAAAAACGATTCAGAGAGATCCACCATGTCTCTGAATTTAGCCAACTGGGCACGTGTCACAACGCATGCAGGGAAAGCTGCAGGATATAGACGGGCTAGGTCAGGTTGCTCACACAATTTAGGGGTATAGACCACAATTGGTCTGGGAAAAACTTCGCCCCCAGCTAGGTCATTTCCAAGAATCACACCCACTCCCTCGACAGGTAACTGAGAACGTACACCAAGTTTTACAGTACCCGTTACAAGGTCTGATTTTAAGTAGACATTGTGAAGAGGAACATTTATACAGTGCATTCCAATTCCACATATAAGCACGTCTGTCCCAGAATAAGTCTTGGTTGACTGGGGCAATAATTCTTTTAAGATAAATGACTGAACTGACCCAGTGTCTTGCAAAATGGTGACAAGTTTACACTCAGCGTCAACTGAGACAGACACTGAACCAGTCAGTAAGAAAGGCTGATAGGACAGAGCGGTCATATGGCTTTCCTCACATACATGCAACACTTTTAGATTTGGAATCAAAGTTCTTTTGCTTCCATGCCTTACAGTCAGAAATTAAATAACTGCTGTCGAGACAGTAAAATCAAACTTGTTTATCATTTGAAGCATTCCTACGGCGCGCACTTGATTGAGTCTCACCTTTGCCAATGCGTGAGAAAACACATGTTGCTTCCCTATCAGATACTTCGCAAGTGGAAGGGGGCACATTAACATGACATGCGGGGGAAACCACAGTCCGATGGGTCAACACAAACTCATCTGCAAAAACCGCAGCATCGAAAAGGTTTGCAACTTTCTGCTCATTTAAATGGACAACAACATTCTCTGGAATAGAACTTTTGAAGTCCTCCAGCAAGAGCAGCTCTTGAAGCTGATCAAGAGTCATGAAAGACACCATTTCTCGAAAAGGGGTTTCTTCTCTCTTGCGAACTCAACATACGTCTGTTTGGCTGTTTTCAAATGTGACCCAAATTTTTTACGTTATGCCTCAGGCACTAACTTGAACGCTCGTATAATGGCAGATTTCACTATATCATATTCAAGGGACTGATCTATTGGTAAGGCAGAGCAAACCTCTTGCACTTTACCAGCAAGACTGGACTGCAATAGCAGAGCCCACACATATTTCGGCCACGCAATTTTGTGGCAACCTGTTCAAAAGCAACAAAATACAAATCCAGCATGAGCATGAGCATGTCCAGCATGAGCATGGTGGCAGTAGACATGAGGAGAAACAAAAAGAAAAAAACACACCACAAAGCACATTAAATGATTACAAATAAAATACGTCTTAGGACGCAACACATAGAGCATGTTAGGGATGGTTTTCCTCAAAAACCTTAAAGGCGTAACTTTTATTTAAACCTCAAAGAAATAAGGCGTAACTTTTATTCTCACTGTTGCCGCTGCCATGTCGTTCTGAAAGAAAATGACTTTGTTTGGCCTTCTGTTTGGCCCAGATGATTCAGAAGTGAGTTTTGAGCAGTGTAGAGTAGCACTTGTTGTTTCTCTGATCACAAATGCAGACATGGTTTTATGTTAACGCAGTTCGATATGCAACTCATTAAAAGACAGTATAAGTCATTATAATCAGTAAGTATGTCCCCACTGGATGCAACAAATGCCTAGATTGTAATGGGTTTTATTGATTTTGTTTCATTGTGTTGGGAGAAAGCATTCCAGTATGGTAAGGGGCATAATATTTCCATCACACTCACATTCTGCCAATCTCAGTGCACTGGATAGTTGGCCAAGCAGCGAAAACCTCACTTCTCAGAACAATTTCAGACAGGCAGGGCATAGAACAGAAACAGTAATGTAAATTAAGTGGAAAATAATGTGTTTTATTTTGTCTACCTTAAACCGCATAAAAACATTATATTACACTAAATACACACAAAAATCTATATATATTTTTAGCAACGTCATATGACCCTTTTAATGTCTTTAAGGGCTCTATAGGGTGCTCTGTAGGAGCTGACTCTGGAATGCACTCTGGAGGCTTGGGACTTGCTAGCACTTGAGGCTCAGGAGATGAAGGACGGCTGGATGGGACCGGTGGAGGTGAATGGGCCTCAGCAGACCAAAGTGAGTTTTTTTAGAGTGGACTCTGGAGTGAGGATAGTCGAGAACTCTGGGGGTAGCGCCATATCAGGGAGCGCAGGGACATAATCTAGCTCCCGTTTTCCTGGGCTTGACAGTGGATAAGCCGGCAGCCTTGATTTCCGAGTGGCTGGCATTCCTGGGCTGAAAAGGAGGGAGCAGACTCATTGGAGTGGTATGTGGAGGGACATGCTTCCAGAAGAGGATGAGGATCCTCCACATCTACAAGGAACTCGGAACCGTTTATCTTTAGCACGTAATTTATAAAATCTGCTACGGGTCTGCGGCAATCATCAGGAGTCAAGAATCTAAACATATGATCTTTTAGTCCCATCCAGAAGCACACATCAGTAATGGATTCTCTCCAACTTACCAGCATGCTCAGAAACACCAAAGGCCGTCCCTCCTGTTGGATATACAGGAGAAAGTCCTTAGCCCGGTTCATCTTGTTAAAAGGATCAGCATTCTGTCACAGTTCATAGGAGGGAAACCAAGAGATACAGTACATATATAAAAATTAGGAATATAAAAATAGGAAATATTAGTTCGGAATCAATTCTTGGAATTTACAATAATTTCTGAAAGTAAGGTAAGATGACGATTAGATCAAAATACTATTTTTGTATTAAGCTCTGTGCGTTTTTTTTAGGGGGTGGGGGGGGGGGGGTTGGTCTACAGACATTTGCAGTTGCTTCCAAATGAATCAGCATTTTAGGGCATCATAGGATTCCAGTTGTGTGATGAATTTACAAAATGCATGCAGATCATCAAGTTTTTTTTTGACATGTGACAAACAAGTGACAATCAAGTCAGACTTCAGAAACCTTTCTGAGAGAAAGATAAATGAGTTGAATTACCTGCTTTAATTTGTTGGACTTAATTTTCTGTTTTGTTGGGATTAAATCGACTCACCTTGTTTGGAGAAAAAAAAAAAAGCTTTCTATGACCCAAAGAACACCATCCCTGCGGTCAAGCACGGAGGTGGAAACATTCTGTTTTGGGGCTGCTTTTCTGCTAATGGTACAAGAGACTTCACCACATTGAGGGGCCCATGTTGTGTTAAATCTTGGATGAAAACCTCCTTCCCTCAGCATGGCTTGTGCCCCTCAATTAGGGCCATAGCCAGGGATTTAAATGTACTGAGGTCCTAAATCTCACCCCCGTACCCTGCGGTATGCAGCTTCTGTGAACATAAAGCCTGTATACTTTGATTTGGTTTGTCATTTCAAATATTTTTTTTGACATTGACGAGCAGTGACTGTCTTCGTGACATGACTAAGGCAGCTCAGATGAGGAAGTTTAAGATTAATCTTAGGGTGATTAAATATCTTTGCTTTACGAAGGAAGAGTTAATACTATATTTGGCAATTATTTCACGCCTCAGAAAAATACCAAGGTCCAGACCTTGATGACCTCATAGCTGGCTATGGGCATACCCTCTATCATCCCCAGGATACTTAATTTTTGTGATAGTTTCGTGATTGATTATAGATAAAACTGAACTGAAACATACGGTTATATTAAATAAGTAAAAAAACAAAACAAAAAAAACAAAAACAAAAGCTTAAATATTTTCCCTTCCTCAGCTAGAATACTGAAGATTGGTCATGGATGGGTCTTCCAGCATGACAATTACCTGAAAGATACCACCACGGCAACAAAGGAGTGGCTTGGGAAGTCGTGGCCTAATGGTTAGAGGGTTGGACTCCCAATCGAAGGGTTGTGGGTTGTGGGTTCTAGTCTCGGGCCGGACGGAATTGTGGGTGGGGGTAGTGCATGTACAGTTCTCTCTCCACCTTCAATACCACGACTTAGGTGCCCTTGAGCAAGGCATCGAACCCCCAACTGCTCCCCGGGTGCTGCAGCATAAATGGCTGCCCACTGCTCCGGGTGTGTGCTCACAGTGTGTGTGTGTGTGTTCACTGCTCTGTGTGTGTGCATTTCGGATGGGTTAAATGCAGAGCACAAATTCTGAGTATGGGCAGTGGTGTCAAAAGTATTGGCTTTCATTACTCAAGTAGAAGTATAGATACTAGGTCTTAAAAAGACTTTTGTAGAAGTTGAAGTATCAACTCACGCTTTTTACTCAAGTAAAAGTGTAAAAGTACTGGTTTAAAAAACTACTTAAAGTATAAAAGTAAAAGTAATGTAAGGGAAAAAATGCCATTAAGAACAAAAGCTTAGGCCGCACCACAGGGGCCTATTGTGCACTACCCCACCTCCTAAAAAAAAACATTTTTCTAAAGGCCATAATGAATATAATGTTATATTAAATGTTCATGTTGAAAAATTTGGGATGCACTAGGCTACATGTTTCAGCAACATATATGCCCATTGAAAATGAACTCATTTTAGTACAATGCAAATACATTAAAGGACTAGAGATATGATTACTAGTTGCCAATAAGTATTGTTATGGTGCAAAAAGTCAAACTTTAGAGGCATGTCATCAATAACCTTTAATGGAATGTAAATGTACATCCAAGCTTAGCTGCAGGACTCTGTGAGGGCAATGGACAAGAACATTGGTGCAGGCTTAGTAACAATTACACTTGTATGGCTGTCTATTTACAATAAACATTATAGTGCTGTCAAAATGAATGATTATTCCAAGTGATTAATCAAAAACTAAAACTGAAAAATAAGTCATAATCCCGATACCTTCTTGATTGACAGCTTCCTGTATTCGGTACATACGTATGCTATGTTAAGTTACAAAGTTGGTATAGCCTAGATATCACAACATTGTCAATCGCAAACGATAATTTATTAAAACGTCTCACTACCGAACTACCAACAGTAGCTTTATTTGTGGAGAACGAAGATAAAGCACCCATTTGGTAAATGAGCCAGTGAGAAATAATAACTTTTAAATAGGGTCCAGTGCCTTTTCGATACTTTTAAAACAGTACAGGCGCCTAAATGGTGCCTGAACCTATACTTAAAAAAAATAACCTAAAAAAAAAACAAATTATGGATAACTTAAAAGAACATTCCAAATATTTTAAATAAATCCATAGCTTTCACCTTGGATGCTCTCACTTCCCAAGTTGTGCTTCCCTTAATCTAAGGCTAATAAATGTATTTCACAATCTGGGTCATTATTTAATATAAAACCACACATAATTCTACTGTATATCTGTCACTCACTCTGATATTTAGTTAAGATGAGTGCTGTCTGTCACTGTCTTAAATCAGTTCTGTGAATGACTGTATGCTCATTCTTTATAAAGTAGCAACAATGTCGTTTGTAAAGTACAGTAATGTGCAAAAGTCTTAGGCACATTAGTATTTTCACCCCAAAAAAGGGTTTTAAGCCAGTTATTTAAATCTTTTGCTTTAGTGTGTCCATAGTAAATATCAGTTTGCCATTAATTTTAATAATAATCTAGTGCGATTTTGAATGCACAAGCAGTTTGACAACGGCAGAATGAATGTTTGGAAATGTAAACTGATATTTTCTACCGACACACTACAGCAAAATACATAAATAGCCGAACACCATTCTTTTAAGTGAAAATACTAACATGCCTAAGACTTTTGTACAGTAGTTAGTGTATGTATAAAGCACGTATGATTAAATTAATATTTAGTATAAGTATATTTAAATAAGTGTAATTAAAGTATTTGTTCGGTCATATGTGTTAAGGGCTAGATTTTCACTGGAGGAAACGGCTGTGACAAGCGAAAACTTTACAGTAGATGAGAAAGCGACAGCTTCTTCGCGACCTTTTGTAAACTGTATTTATGACAAATAACTTCACTGATACAGATTCTAACAATCTATTGATAAACACACACCTTATGTCCTCTGTCTCTGTTTGAGCTCGTGCTGCTCCGCCGCGATCTGCGGATTGAAGAGCGCGCTCAAAGACGGGAGGAGACCAGTCTGACGCTGGTTTCATATGAAATTTAAGCCGACTGACTCTGAGGCGATCGGATACCGGTTCCATACCCAACCCTACTTTTAAGAAATACATTTTATGATAAACGAACCAAAAACTGTCTATGCCCTTGCTGGAGGGTGATGTAATTTGTGTCATGTGCAGGTGCGATGGATCGCGTAAAGACCAATAGGGTGTCGGGATGGTATCTGTTTATACTTCTCATCCAACCACAATCAAATTCACTCCATCCGGATGGCGCGATTTATCTGGATAGGTTTTTTTTTTTTTTTTTTTTTTTTTTTTGAGTGATGACAAGCCGGAATGAAAACAAGGCGAAATGAAATACCAGTAACAAAGCTATTTTTAAAATGTAAGGAGTAGAAAGTACAGATACTTGCGTGAAAATGTAAGGAGTAGAAGTAAAAAGTCGGCTGAAAAATAATTACTCAAGTAAAGTATAGATACCCCAAATTTCTACTTAAGTACAGTAACGAAGTACTTCGTTACTTGACACCTCTGAGTATGGGTCACCATACTTGGCTGAATGTCACTTCACTTTTTTTTTTTTTTTTTAGGAAGAAGCATATTAAAGTCATGGAGTGGCCTGGCCAGTTTCCAGACCTCAATCCTATTGAAAAACAAATGTTGGCAACTTTGGCAAAAGCTTACCTCAAGGGCATCCAAGATGTTTTCACACTAGTTTCAATTTTGATATTTTTAGGTCAAACCGTTCTTGTCTGTCACTCATATAATGCAGGTCTATGTCACCACCTCAAAGAGCATGCACAGAGAAGTCCAAATTAAACAATTCCCCATCGTAAGTATACAGTGATGATCTAAGACATGAAATGAGTGGTTTGTGTAAGAGAACGAACAGTATTTATATAATTTTCTCAGTTTCTAGGGATCTAGGCATCACTGCTCACTGAGATGCACATCAATTTCTAACCTTTATAATAAAATTTATTTTTTATTCTTTGGTTGGTATTCTTTTTCTCAATGTTAAAATAAACCATATAATAAAAATGATAGACCATTCATTTCTTTGTAAGTGGGAAAACTTACAAAATCAGCAAGGGATCAAATAAATATTTTCCCCACTGTATGTCTTATCAGGCAGTTTGGTTAGACCAGTCTGTCAGCTTCCTTCGCCAAGTCCCCAGATTAATTTGCCAGTCTTCATAAGAGAGACAGTCTCTCTTTCTGACTTTTGTTTTTTGTTTATTTTTTTCATGTTGTGCATGTCATTTGCTTGCAATGTCAACTTCAAAAATCCTAGTAATTTAGAAAAATATTGTTATAATGTCTGCAATCCCCACATCTCCACCAATATCACAAAATGAACTTGAACAGCAAATTATTATTAAACACCTTTTACTATTTTGTCTATTTTATTGTTATCTACTCTAACAGGTACTAAAATAGGATTTTGGCTTAATTTGCATGCAACCTGTCTAGTTGGACATCAGGGTTGAGTGCTATCTTTCCACAGCCAAATTGAAGGCACTCTACTGTTCCTGATATGCTGATTAAAAATAAAAGTATCCGACATGCCAAGTTTGACCTAGTTTCTTTCTTAGTTTAAATAATGACTGTAACAACAATGCAATAGACCTTGAAATAAATGCTAATGCTCACATAAGAACCATTTCTGAGAAAGTGTGTCACAAGCATGACAGGATATATGACGTTTGTACCATTGCAGTGGTTTGCTGTGTGGGTTGGGTTGGTATTGTTGCAATGTCCTTAAGGGTATCTGAGCTCTTATATATTGCATGTTGAATTGTGCTTAATATGCTTTCACTCTTTTTCAGTGGTATTAGAGATCATTTAGTTAACAATCTTAATTAACCTTTTCAGTGTGGCTTCTGCATAGTGCTAAAATTGATCACCTTCACTCTTAAAAATAAAGGTTCTTTATTGACAACTGTGTTTCCATGAAGAGCCATTAATGTCCAGGGAACATTTACCATTTGGATTAAGATAAAGATCTGAGGTGGAGAATAAGTGGTGCACAACATCATGCTCAATATTCCATTTCTTATTTGATGCGATACATTTACAGTAAAACATGCTACTTCTTGTTGTTGTACTATAAAAGGTGTCTCAGTATTTTTTTACTTAATTGATGGTTTTCTTAATCAGACACATTGGCTGCTGATCATAGCGCCGTGTAGCTGTTTCTTCTCTAGAATCTTTATCTTACTATCACTCTCTGTTGTTTAAAGTGATAAAATTCTTATCTTAAAATTCTTAAAACTTAATTCCCACCATATTTCTGATTTTATCGATCAATCTTATCAGATTAATTTTGATCGTTCACTTTTATTTTAAATGTGTGAGTGCAGTTCACTTGCATTGCGTTAGCACTCGTTAGCTTGTCATTAGCATTTTGATTCTTACCTATCGCTGATTTCTTTTCTCCTATCTTCTCTCTCGCTCCAGTTTTTCACAAGTTCATCAAACAACTGTGGTAAGAATATTTCATCAAGCAAGGTGATTAATGGCTTCTCCTGCTATTGTTATTTGCACCTCTTGCTACATATACAGTTTATCTATGTCTGTGATGAGTGATTCACATGTGATAAATGCAGGGAAATAGTTAGGCTGACAGAGAAGATTTCAGAATTAGAGACACGCATCCAAACTTTTATTGAGGACAGTAAGAATGTGAGGGCTCTAGATATGGCTTTGGTTGTGTCTAGTTCAGGGATTCCTGTACATTGTTCGGTTCTGGCAACAGAGCCCCTGCAGCAGGGCAACTGGGTGACAGTGAGGCAGAATAGTTATGGGTCAAAACACTGCTCTTCTGTTCCGATCAAAACATTAAACAGGTTCTCCCCACTCAGTGATGAACCCACTGAGAAACCTGATGAAAGTGCTCTAGTTATTGGCGATTCTATTGTACGGAATGTGTATATAGAGACACCAGCCACCATAGTCAAATGTTTACCGGGAGCCAGAGCGCCTGACATATTGGCAAATTTAAAAGTGCTGGCTAATGCTAAACTTAAATACAGTAAGATTGTTATTCATGCTGGCGCTAATGATGTTCAACTTCGCCAGTCGAGGAGATCACTAAAAATAACATTAAAGAGGTGTGTGAGCTTGCAAGGATGATGTCAGACACTGTAATATGCTCTGGTCCCCTCCCTGCTTACCGTGGTGACGAGATGCATAGCAGATTGTCATTACTCAGTGGCTGGATGTCTAAAGGCAGGCATACACTGTGCGATTTCTGTGTGATTTTGGCAAGGTACCAACTCACACTGTACGAGTAGATCGCATGTGATGTTAAGCCAAAGCTCATTATTTTTGTGTGCTCACTGTACGGTCCTATCGTCGAGTCGCGATTTGACTGCTCACACTATACTTGGGGATTCAACCGAATCAACACGTAGGATCCCTCAGAACCCAGATGTTTGTGGCTGTTTCAGAATAAACATGCTTTCCCTGGATCAACGCACTGCTTTGGGATATGCGTAATTCTGTGTGCTGAAAAAAAAGGCGTCGTGTATCTGGATGCACAGGTGGCTAGAAAGACGTGGTCAATATGATTTATCCATTTTGCAATGCGAACTGGAGGCAAGCAGGTGTTTTCTTCCCTCTTTTATTTTTCTTTTTCTTTGCCATGATGATGATGATGAAACCTTTATTGCCCCGAGGGGAATTTGTTTTGCACTCAAGGGAGCCACACTTAACATTAACAAAGATAACATAAAGGATACAGTAAAAAGTAAAACAAAACAAACAACAACACAGCAATGGTGTTGACATACAATCATCAATCTAATCACTAAAATAAATCAGTAAATAATTAAACAAATAATCAATAGTACACATTTAAAAAATGTCTTTGTGCCTTTGTCTGATCTGTTCAGTAAATGAATGCTCCTCGGCACAAATGATGTAATGGCACGTTTAGTTTTTGTTAGGGACATTCGAAATCTGCGTCCAGAGGGGAGGGGTGAAAACTCTGAAAAATGTTGGTGGGATGGATCATCCAGTATCCTCAGAGCCAAATTGAGGGTATACTGATCTACGAGATTGGAGATGCTTTTTACCTCAGATCCAGTAATTTTCCTGCCCATTTTTGTCACCCTTTCGAGCATATTCCTGTTCTGGACAGAAAGACCCCCCCCCCCCAGCACTGGATGGCAAAAGTCACCACACTCTGAATAAAAGTTAAATAAAACTATGTCAAAGTTGTTGTATCAGTATTGAAACTGCGCAATTTCCTTAAAAAATAAAACTGTTGCTGTGCTTCCAATATCTTGCTAATGTGTTAACAGACCAGGTAAGTTTGTGATCAATAATAGTGCCCAGATACTTATACTCCTCCACAGTCTCAATAACTGTCCCTTGAATAGTAACAGGTTGCAGTGGAAGGGGCCTTTTCCTAAAATCGATCACCATTTCTTTTGTTTTTGAAATATTTAAAATGAATGAATTTTGACTGCACCATTCATGAAATTGGTCAACCTCAGTCCTGTAGTCCTGTTCATTATCAGCTGCAAACTTAATCAGTGAACAGTTAGAATGGTGACTGACACAATCATTAGTATATAAAATAAATAACAATAGTGATAAAACACATCCTTGTGGCACTCCCATGTTTGTCATTATGGTTCTAGACTCGCTGTGTTTGTCACACCCATTGTGTTTAAACCCGCTGTGTTTATTACACCCATGTTTGTCAGCTTCTCTATCAACATGTGTGACTGGATAGTATTAAAAGCTGAAGAGAAGTCTGCAAACAGGATGCGTACATCAGAGGAAGGTGTTTCAAGGTGTTTGTAAATTCCATTCAGAAGGGTTGTGACAGCATCTTCCTCCCCCCTTTTCTCCCGATAAGCAAACTGTAACGTATCTATGTGAGCTTTGGTTTGTATTTTGAGATGAATTAAAATGATCCGCTCAAAACACTTCATAGCAACAGAAGTGAGTGCTACTGGTCTAAAATAGTTTAGTCCAACTGGTTTGGGTTTCTTAGGAAGTGGTAAAATTTCCGCTGTTTTCCATATCTTTGGAACTTTATGTGTGTCAAGTGATTTCTGAAACAATACTCTGAACACTGGACTCTTTAGGATGGTGCCTTCCAGTCTGTCAGGGCCGACAGCTTTCCTTGTCCTTATATGGGAGAAGATCCGCTTACCATGATTGAAGCACTTGCTCTTCCATCAAGGCTTATTGGATTGGCTGGCACGTCACTCTCCCATCTCGCAAAATGTTCGTTCAGGGCATTTGCCTGCTCAACTGTATGCTCCGGGGTATTAGAGCAGCTATTTTGACCTATGATATTTTAATACCCACCCACGCCATACGTGAATTATTTTCCTTTAGTTGTTTTTCAACTTTGTCTTTATATTGTCTCTTGCCCTGTTTGATTTTCGTCTGTATTTCCTTCTGAATCAGCTTCCCCCCATACCTGTCATTTGATTTAAATGCTCTTTCTTTATCCACTAACAGTTTTTTAATATCAGTTGTAATCCAAGGTTTTGAATTGGCAAATTGTTTTACACGTTTTGTTGGGATCACATTATCCACACAAAAGTTAATATATGACGTGACAGCATCCGCATGCTCGTAGAGATCTACACAGTCAAAAACGCTCCACTCTGTGCAATCAAGACAGCCCTGCAGAGCAGTCACACTGTCATCGTCCCACACATGCACTGATGCGATTTTTGATTTTTCCCTCTTCAATTTTTTTCGATAAGAGGGCGATAAAAAGACAGTGTTATGATCTGAGCCGCCTATCGCTGGTTTGTTGACTGCTTTGTAAGCATTTTTTTATGTTGCCATAACATAGATCAATTATATTTGATCCACGCGTAGCGCAATTCACATATTGCTGATAGCGGGGTAATGCAGATGACAAAGAGCAGCCATTAAAGTCACCCAAAATAAATTTGGGACTGTCTGGAGACACTGCCTCAAGTTCTTGTATGAGTTGATATATCGCATCTGCAGCCGCTTTGTAGTCAAGGGGAATGTACACTAGACATACAAATAGTTGTCCAAACTCTCGTGGTAAACATGTAGGTCTTAAGGAAACTGATAAGAGTTCAAGGTCTGGGGAATTGATGGTGTGTCTAATGATATGGTGTCTACACCATTTGATGTTAATATACATGCATAGTCCTCCACCAATCGATTTCCCCGTAGCTTGTTGATCTCTATCAAGTCTTAACGTTGTACCAAAGCCAGGTAGGGAAAGACTGTCATCATTCACTGTATGGTTCAACCAAGTCTCACTGAAACATAACAGACAACTATGTCTGTATTCATTATTATTATGTATTGCGTAGAGGCATGGAGTTCATCTAATTTGTTCCTTAGCGATCTCACATTAGAGAGGACCATGGTTGGTAGTGGGGATTTAGATCCTCTTGCACGAACGGGGCGTTTAATTCCTCCTCTCGCGCCACGCTTCCTCTTTGTCCTGACAAATCGCTGTTCAGTTGAACGTAGGCATTCCAAGGGAAAATCCATTGGAGGTGTCCACTGCAGCTGTGTTGTAAGGGCCCAGATGAAGTAGTTGATGTCTGCCGTAGGTTATCCTGAATGGCTCAGTGTTTGACAGAAGCAGAGAGAGTAGAGTGATCGCCAGAAATATTTCCAAATAAGCCATGTTACCGTCCATTGTTTACATCCAATTGCAGATGTTTACACTCGCGATATTCAAATACACAACTTGACACAGTGGGACCGTAATTAATAAACAAACACAAACTAGAAAAACTGGAAGAGAAAAGAAAAACAACAACGTATACTAACAAACATTGACCAAACAATCAGAGCTCCCGTGTGCATGTCAGCCAATGAGCAGCGCCACCTTCGCTAAAATGAAGTACACAGAGATAACTCCACTAATTATCCCTCAATCACTTCAGTCCATGCTACACGCCATGTCACCATGGTTTTGTTTATGGTTTAAGAGTAATAATTTAATTGAGGTTCAACAAATAAAAAACAGATGCAATACGGATAAAGAAATGATAAAGCTTGAGTTTTTGAATATCAGATCCATTTCTAAAAAAACACTTTTTGTAAATAATATGATCACTGATCATAATCTATATGTGCTCTGTTTCACAGAAACCTGGCAAAAACCTGATGTGGCTGCATATAAAGTTTTAATAGTTGGTGATTTTAATATCCAAGTTTATAATGAAAAAGATGCATTGGGATCAGCATTTATAGACACTCTGAACTGAATCGTTAGAGAGTTGGACTTGCAATCAAAGGGTTATGAATTCAAGTCTCGGGCCAGCAGGAATTGTAGGTGGGGGAGTGCATGTACAGTGGTCTCTCCACCTTCAATACCATGGCTTAGGTGCTCTTGAGCAAGGCACTGAACCCCCAACTACTCCCCGAGCGCCGCCGCATAAATGGCTGCCCACTGCTCCGGGTGTGTGTTCATGGTGTGTGTGTGTTCACTGCTGTGTGTGTGCACTTTGGATAGGTTAAAAGCAGAGCACGAATTCTGAGTATGGGTCACCATACTTGGCCGTATGTCACGTCCCTTTCTTTTCACTTTTCACTTTCTATTGGGGTTAGACCACATGTCTCAGGTCCTACTCATTGTCGAAATCATACTTTAGATTTAATACTGTCACATGGAATTAATGTTGATGGTGTTGAAATTATGCAGCCAAGTGATGATATCTCAGATCGTTATTTAGTTTTGTGCAAAGTTCATATAGCCAAAATTATAAATTCTACTTCCCTTTCAGTTGATCACGTTCGACGTTACGAATGGGATCTCGCCTGAGAGCCCAATCACCTTCGAGTGGTACAAAACGAGCCAATGGTACACAAAGTACCTTGGTCTGTGGGATTTGCATCACAAGCTCCGCCCCACAGAGTGGGTATGTAAGGAGCAGCGCGAGCAACTCACATTCAAGCTTTCACTTCGGAGCTGAGCACATCGCTTGCTGGTTTCACCGCAGTGCTACAAGCAAGAGTCACTGGTGTTGATGTAACGGTTCAATGGTTCGTCTGCATTTCCTTCGACAGCTCCTGCATTCCCCTGAGCAAGTCAACACCTCTGAAAGAGCTATTTCCTTTCACAAAAGAGATACGGGCTGATTTGTGTCTTTTTAAAGATGCCATTTCGCCCGCGTTCGTGGATGGCTCATGTTCTCATTGCGGGGACATGACCATCTCGGCATTGAGATCGAGATTGATTACCTTAAAAGGCCACACCCCGTTCTAGCTCTTCTTCTCGTAAGAGGGCTACTTCGGCTGGTGGCCAGGGTGATCTGAGGGTTACTGTGTGGGCTTCCTCAAAGAGCCAACCTCCTCGGGCCACACCCCCCTCACATACGCCGCAGCCGGTTGAGTTTCCGGATGAGTTTGCTGGACCCTCTCAGGCTCCTCTCATTCGGGGCTCGTGAAGAGGACAGTATGTCGATCGCCACATCACAAGGCGGGCTTGAGTCCTTCGGGAGATGAGGATTTGGCTGCGTTGCCTCCCTCGGGAGTGCCAGCATTGTCCGAGTCTGATCACAAGCTAACGGCCGTGCTTTCCCGGGCAGCGGAGAGCATCGTGCTTGAGTGGAATCCTCCGCCCTTTCCCGGGCGATTGAGGCTGGTTGATTGGTTCCTGGGGACTGCTCATGCGGATCGCCAACACCCCTCTGGTTCCTTTCTTCCCGGAAGTGCACCAGGAAGTAACCAGTTCAAGTAAGGCACCTTTAACTGCCCGAAACCGTTCTGGTACTTCCTCCGCCTTCACAGCCCTCGATGGCAGGGCGGCCAAGGGGTATGCTGGGATTCCCCTGGTGGAGCGTTCTGTTTCGATGCAACTGTGTCCACAGAGCGCCTCCGCTTGGCGTGGTGGTCCCAAGCTGCCCTCCAAGGCCTGTTAGTTCTCATCCACGCTTTTGGCCAAGGCTTACGGAGCTGTGGGTCAGGCCGCTTCTGCCCTGCATGCCATGGCCTTACTTCAGGTCTATCAGGCCAAGCTGCTCCTGCAGCTGCACGAGGGCAGTGCTGACCCAGGGGTTATGCAGGAGGTGCGCACTGCTACCGACCTCTGATCAGGCTCAGCTCCTCAACTCCCCGGTCTCCCACGATAGCCTCTTTGGCGATGCGGTATAGAGTTTTGCCCATCAGTTCTCTGCTGCCCAGAAGCAGTCTGAGGCCATCAGACACATCCTGCCCTGGCGGCCCACTGATGCCTCCACCCTGCCGCCGGCGCAGCCGCCTCAGCCTGCTTGTCGCCGAGGGCACCCCCTGTGGCCTCCTCTACTCCTGCTCAGCCACAGCAGCAGCCTTCACCCCAGCCGCAGCGAGGAGATGGCCGCAACCCAGAGTTGGAAACGTCAGCTCATCAGGAGATGTTAGCAGGACCACTCCTTCCCCCAGAAGAGGGCCAGGGGAGAATCCTTTGTTCTCATTTTCTTTTTGTTCCGCCACTTCTCATGCCCTCTTTGCTACTTGGAGTAAGACGAGTGCCCGGTTAGGATTCTGGGAGCCTGGCTAGAGCTCCCCAGGCCTTCCCGCTGGCTCATCCGGATGCTCAGGGCTCGGCTACGCGACTCAGTTCGCCCGGCGTCTCCCCAGGTTTCAGGGTGTCCACGCGACGATGGTGGGCAAAGATGCCCCTGTCATGCCCACGGAGCCGGTCCCTCCAGCCAACATAAAGTCCGGCTTTTACAGCCCTTACTTCAAAGTACCCAAGAAGAGAGGTGGGTTACGGCCAATCCTGGACTTGCGTGCCTTGAACCGAGCTCTGCACAGACGGATGCGTACTCCATTCTTCCTCGACACAGACCGTTTCTTCGGATTGCTTTCGAGTGGCAGGCATATCAGTACAAGGTTCTCTCATTAAGGTTGACCCTGTCTTCCCACATCTTTACGAAGGTCGCGGAGGGAGCCCTGGCTCCTCTCAGGGAACAAGGTGTCCGTATCCTCAACTACCTCGACGACTGGCTGATCTGAGAGTGGTTGTGCGAGCACAGGGATCTGGTGCTCAGATACCTTGCCTGACTGGGTCTTCAGGTCAACTTGGAAAATTCAATTCAATTCAATTCAAGTTTATTCGTATAGCGCTTTTTACAATACGAATCGTTATAAAGCAACTTTACAGAAAATAATGTTTCTACAATATTTAGTAGTAGCTTATGGTGGTGACTGTCAGTTTGTGCACCTATGACAGGATTTTTTGAAAAAAATAATACAAGACGTAGTCAGCTAGACGATGAACATTATTAATATTGCATTCACACATGTAGCAATATTTGTTAGTTTGTTGATTCAGGGTTAGCATCATCTGAGGTCCTCTGAGGGTCAGCATCATCTCTTCTTAGGTGTTCTGGATCCAGACTGGAGCTTGTGTAAATCCTAGTTACCACGGGATGTAAATCCCGTGGCAAAACATAGAAACAAAATAGAGACATCATTAACAAAGCTGCTGATCCAACAAACTAAAATTAGTTTAACCCAAGCTAATGAATAAAAATGCACATTTGATCAGATGCAACTACACTCACAATTTAAGAGATACATTATTCAAATGCTTGGTGAAAGAGATGCGTTTTTAATCTAGATTTAAACAGAGAGAGTGTGTCTGAACCCCGAACATTATCAGGAAGGCTATTCCAGAGTTTGGGAGCCAAATGTGAAAAGGCTCTACCTCCTTTAGTGGACTTTGCTGTCCTAGGAACTACCAAAAGTCCAGCGTTTTGTGACCTTAGGGAGCGTGATGGGTTGTAGCATGGTAGAAGGCTAGTTAGGTACTCAGGAGCTAAACCATTTAGGGCCTTATACAGTATTGTTCAAAATAATAGCAGTACAATGTGACTAACCAGAATAATCAAGGTTTTTCGTATATTTTTTTATTGCTACGTGGCAAACAAGTTACCAGTAGGTTCAGTAGATTCTCAGAAAACAAATGAGACCCAGCATTCATGATATGCACGCTCTTAAGGCTGTGCAATTGGGCAATTAGTTGAATTAGTTGAAAGGGGTGTGTTCAAAAAAATAGCAGTGTGGCATTCAATCACTGAGGTCATCAATTTTGTGAAGAAACAGGTGTGAATCAGATGGCCCCTATTTAAGGATGAAGCCAACACTTGTTGAACATGCATTTGAAAGCTGAGGAAAATGGGTCGTTCAAGACATTGTTCAGAAGAACAGCGTACTTTGATTAAAAAGTTGATTAGAGAGGGGAAAACCTATAAAGAGGTGCAAAAAATGATAGGCCGTTCAGCTAAAATGATCTCCAATGCCTTAAAATGGAGAGCAAAACCAGAGAGACGTGGAAGAAAACGGAAGACAACCATCAAAATGGATAGAAGAATAACCAGAATGGCAAAGGCTCAGCCAATGATCACCTCCAGGATGATCAAAGACAGTCTGGAGTTACCTGTAAGTACTGTGACAGTTAGAAGACGTCTGTGTGAAGCTAATCTATTTTCAAGAATCCCCCGCAAAGTCCCTCTGTTAAAAAAAAGGCATGTGCAGAAGAGGTTACATTTAGCCAAAGAACACATCAACTGGCCTAAAGAGAAATGGAGGAACATTTTGTGGACTGATGAGAGTAAAATTGTTCTTTTTGGGTCCAAGGGCCACAGGCAGTTTGTGAGACAACCCCAAACTCTGAATTCAAGCCACAGTACACAGTGAAGACAGTGAAGCATGGAGGTGCAAGCATCATGATATGGGCATGTTTCTCCTACTATGGTGTTGGGCCTATTTATCGCATACCAGGGATCATGGATCAGTTTGCATATGTTAAAATACTTGAAGAGGTCATGTTGGCCTATGCTGAAGAGGACATGCCCTTGAAATGGTTGTTTCAACAAGACAATGACCCAAAACACACTAGTAAACGGGCAAAGTCTTGGTTCCAAACCAACAAAATTAATGTTATGGAGTGGCCAGCCCAATCTCCAGACCTTAATCCAATTGAGAACTTGTGGGGTGATATCAAAAATGCTGTTTCTGAAGCAAAACCAAGAAATGTGAATGAATTGTGGAATGTTGTTAAAGAATCATGGAGTGGAATAACAGCTGAGAGGTGCCACAAGTTGGTTGACTCCATGCCACACAGATGTCAAGCAGTTTTAAAAAACTGTGGTCATACAACTAAATATTAGTTTAGTGATTCACAGGATTGCTAAATCCCAGAAAAAAAAATGTTTGTACAAAATAGTTTTGAGTTTGTACAGTCAAAGATAGACACTGCTATTTTATTGAACACACCCCTTTCAACTAATTGCCCAATTGCACAGCCTTAAGAGCGTGCATATCATGAATGCTGGGTCTTGTTTGTTTTCTGACAATCTACTGAACCTACTGGTAACTTGTTTGCCACGTAGCAATAAAAAATATACTAAAAACCTTGATTATTCTGGTTAGTCACATTGTACTGCTATTATTTTGAACAATACTGTAGGTAAGTAATGTTAATTTGTAACTGATACGGAACTTAATAGGTAGCCAGTGCAGCGACTGTAAAATTGGGGTAATATGATCATATTTTCTTGATCTGGTAAGGACTCTAGCTGCTGCATTTTGGACTACCTGTAGCTTGTTTATTGAAGATGCAGGACAACCACCTAGAAGTGCATTACAATAGTCCAGTCTAGACGTCATGAATGCATGAACTAGCTTTTCTGCATCAGAAACAGATAACATGTTTCATAGCTTGGCAATGTTTCTAAGATGGAAGAATGCAGTTTTTGTAAAATTGGAAATATGATTTTCAAAAGACAAATTGCTGTCTAATATGACACCCAGATTTCTGACTGTAGAGGAAGTAACAGTACATCCGTCTAGTTGCAAATTTTAATCTACAAGATTCTGTGTAGTGTTTTTTGGTCCAATAATTAATATCTCCGTCTTATCTGAATTTAATTGGAGAAAATTATTTGTCATCCAATCTTTTAAATTTTTAACACACTCTGTTAGCTTAGATAATTGAGAAGTTTCATCTGGTCTCTTTGAAATATATAGCTGAGTATCATCAGCATAACAGTGGAAGCTAATTCCGTATTTTCTAATAATATTACCAAGGGGCAACATGTATATTGAAAATCAAAGGGGACCTAGGACAGATCCTTGTGGCACTCCAAATTTTACTGATGATAAATGAGATGACACCCCATTTAAGTAAACAAAATGGTAGCGATCGGACAGGTAGGATCTAAACCATCTTAGAGCCTGCCCTTGAATACCTGTATAGTTTTGTAATCTATCTATGAGTATGTCATGATCTATGGTGTCGAACGCAGCACTAAGATCAAGTAAGACTAGAAATGAGATGCAACCTTGATCTGACGCAAGGAGCAGGTCATTTGTAATTTTAACAAGAGCAAGCTCTCCCCTGTGCAGAGGAGCTCTTTTCTCGGTATGGAAATAGACTCGGTCGCCATGTTCGCGCGGCCTACCAACGAGCGCACGCAGTCACTGCTGAATTGCCTCAAACAATTCGAGGGCAAGAGAGCGTTCCACTGAAACCCTTTCAGAGGCTCCTGGGGCATATGGCGTCTGCGGCGGTGGTCATACCGCTCGGGTTACTTCATATTAGACTGCTTCAGCACTGGCTTCAGTACAGAGTCCCGAGATGGGCATGGCAACAGGGCCTGCCACCGAAACTTCACCCCGTGGTTGGACCCGTCGTTTCTACGGGCCGGCGTGCCCCTAGAAGTGGTGTCTAGACATGCTGTTGTGTCAACAGATGCCTCTGCCACGGGCTGGGGTGCCATGTGCAACGGGCATGCTGGACTGGACAGGACCCCGACTTCAGTGGCATGCCAATTGCCTCGAGTTGCTAGCAGTATGGCTTGCTCTGCACCGCTTCAGGGCCCTGCTGAAGGACAAGCATTTTCTGGTCCGTATGGACAACACTGTGACCGTAGCATACATCAACCATCAGGGTGGTCTACGCTCCCGCCGCATGTCACAACCCGCCCGCCATCTCCTCTTGTGGAGTCACAAGCATCTGAGGTCGCTTCATGCCATTCACATTCCGGGCAAGCTCAATCGTGCAGCCGACGAGCTCTCACGGCAGCAGTCTCGCTCCGGGGAATGGAGATTCCACTCCCAGTCGGTTCAGCTGATTTGGGAACGCTTCGGATACGCTCAGGTAGAACTGTTTGCCTCTCCAGAAAATTCCCACTGCCAGTTGTTTTACTCCCTGACCGAGGGCACTCTCGGCACGGATGCCCTGGCACACAGCTGGCCGCAGGGCCTGCGCAAGTATGCATTTCCCCAATGAGCCTTCTTGCACAGACGTTGTGCAAGATCAGGGAGGACGAGACCTGGTTCTCCAAACTTGTACTACTCACGACAGCCCCTCCCTGGCCAATTCCTCTGAGGAAGGTCCTTCTTTCTCAGAGATAGGGCACCCTCTGGCAACCACGTCCTGATCTGTGGAACCTACATGTGTGGGCTCTGGAAGGGTCACAGAAGGTTTAGGTACTTTGCCACCACAGGTGGTAGCTACCATCACTTCAGCTAGAGCTGTGTCTACCCAACACGCCTATGCTTTGAAGTGGAACCTCTTTGTCACTTTGTGTTCTTCACAGCGAGAGGACCCCTGGAAATGTCCGATCGGGTCAGTGCTTTCCTTTCTTCAGGAGGGGTTGGAATGAAGGCTGTCTCCTTCCACCCTCAAGGTCTATGTGGCCACCATTTTGGCATTTTGACCCTGTTGAAGGTAAGTCTCTTGGGAGGCACGATCTGATCATCAGGTTCCTGAGAGGAGGAAAGAGGCTCAATCCACCTTGCCCTCAGCAAGTCCCATCTTGGGACATCGCAGTGGTTCTATCAGCACCGCAGAGGGCTCCCTTCAAAACCTTGCTCTCAGTAGAGCTAAAGTTTTTATCTTTGAAAACTGTGCTCCTGACGGCTTTGGTTTCGGTGAAGAGGGTCGGGGACCTTCAGGCATTTTCAGTTGACGAAGTGTGCCTGGAATTCGGGCCGGCTAACTCTCACGTTATCTTGAGACCCAGGCCTGGGTAAGTGCCCAAAGTTCCCACCATTCCTTTTAGGGATCAGGTAGTGAACTTGCAAGCGCTGCCCCTAGAGGAGGCAGTCCCAGCCCTGGCAGTTCTCTGTCCAGTACGTGCGCTCCGCACCTACGTGGAAAGAACTCAGTGCCTTAGGACCTCAGACCAGCTCTTTGTCTGTTAGGAAGGCCAGCAGAAGGGAAAGGCTGTCTCCAAGCAGAGGTTATCCCACTGGATAGTGGATGCTATTGTCCTGGCTTATCAGGCTCAAGACCTGCCATGCCCCCTAGGGGTGAGTGCTCACTCAACTAGTAGTGTAGCTTCCTCCTGGGTGCTGGTGCATGGTGCCTCGCTAACAGACATCTGTTAAGCTGCAGGCTGGGCGACACCTAACACATTCACAAGATTTTATAATCTCAGTGTTGAGCCTGTGTTCTCTCGGGTACTCACCCCTTCAGGCCAGTAAGGACCTGCTTGGTGTCAATCCGCTTGCTACACCATTCCACTCCGCGGACTGGATGCATGTGTTATTCCACTCAGGTGAGTTCTTCAGTCAGAACCCTGGGTTCCTCCAGCACTGTTAATGTCCAACACTTGCGTACACTCCCTTTTGTCAGCCCTGTGTGGGACTAGGTGCCTCCATGTGTTCTGATTCCCCTTTTCTGGGCAATCCCGTATATGTCCACAGTAAGTCTCTCCGCTGCATGTGTCTTTCCCTTGGCAAGCCCCTTGCCAGCTCTGTCATTGAAACTTTCACCCTGCGGGCTGGGTACCTCAGAGTTCTTATGTATCCTTGGTGGATACCTGCCCTCTGTAAGTCCTCCCACGGGCAGGCAGCCTGCTAGCATACGTCCAGATGGAGAATGCTACCCAGTGTACTCTGTGTAAGCTATAGGCCCTCACTCGTGCTGGCCTCACGACAGGGTGCTATCACTCACACGGGTCGCTGGAAGACAGCCATGTGGCGTTTTGTAAGGGACCCCATTCGTAAAGTCGAACATGACTGACTGAAAGGGAACGTCTTGGTTACGTATGTAACCCTCGCTCCCTGAAGGAGGGAACGGAGACGTTATGTCCCCTTGCCACATCACTGTTCCGCTGAACGGCCGGGTCACTGACTCGGCTACTTAGTGAAGACTTGAATGTGAGTTGCACGCGCTGCTCCTTATATACCCACTCTGCGTCATAGATCCTCTTCTGACTATTATTAATTCCTCATTGTCCTTAGGAAATGTCCCCAAAACCTTCAAACTGGTTGTTTAAGCCTCTGATTAAAAAACCACAACTTGACCCCAAAGAGCTAGTTAATTGTAGACCGATCTCGAATCTCCCTTTTCTGTCCAAGATACTAGAAAAGGTAGTATCCTCACAAATATATTCCTTCTTCGTGATGCAAATTAGATTGCTCTCCTTAGAGTTACAAATGACCTGCTCTTATCATCTGATCGTGGTTGTATCTCTCGGTTAGTGTTATTGGATCTTAGGGCTGCGTTTGACACTATTGACCACAACATTCTTTTGCATAGACTAGAACACTTTGTTGGAATTAATGGAAGTGCATTAGCATGGTTTAAATCCTACTTATATGACCGCCATAAATTCATAGCAGTGAATGAAGAGGTATCATATCGATCACAAGTGCAGTACAGAGTACCTTAAGGCTCAGTACTTGGGCCACTACTCTTCATGCTTTACATGTTACCCTTGGGAGATATCATCAGAAAACATGGTGTTAGCTTTCACTGTTATGTTGATGATACTCAGATCTATATTTCTTCGCGGCCCGGTGAAACACACCAATTTGAAAAACTAATGGAATGCATAGTCGATATAAAAAACTGGATGACGAGTAATTTCTTACTTCTGAATTCTGAAAAAACAGAGGTGTTAATTGTAGGATCTAAAAACTCTGCATGTTATAACCTAGAACACTGTCTAAGACTTGATGGCTGCTCTGTCAATTATTCGTCATCAGTTAAGAACATGTGTGCTATTTGATAGCAATCTTTCTTAGAAAGCCACGTTTCAAACAAAATATATATATAAATTATGGCCTATGCTCTCATTGTCAAATGCAGAAATGTTAATCCATGCATTTATGACCTCAAGGTTAGATTTTTGTAATGCTTTATTGGGTGGTTGTTCGGCACGCTTAGTAAAAATTACAGTTAGTCCAAAATGCAGCAGCAAGATTTCTTACTAGAACCAGGAAGTATGACCATATTAGCCCGGTCCTGTCAAACACTGCACTGGCTCCCTATCAAACATCATATAGATTTTAAAATCTTGCTTATTGCTTATAAAGCCCTGAATGGTTTAGCACCTCAGTATTTGAATGAGCTCTTGTTACATTATAATCCTCCACATCTGCTGATTTCTCAGAACTCAGGCAATTTGATAATACCTAGAATATCAAAATCAACTGCAGTCGCCAGATCCTTTTCCTATTTGGTGCTAAACTCTGGAAAAAAATACCTAACATTATTCGGGAGGCAGACACACTCTTGCAGTTTAAATCTAGATTAAAGACCCATCTCTTTAACCTGGCTTACACGTAACACACTAATATGCTTCTAATATCCAAATTCGTTAAAATATTTTTAGGCTGCATCAATTAGGTAAACAGGAACCGGGAACACTTCCCATAACACACGATATACAGTATTGTTCAAAATAATAGCAGTACAATGTGACTAACCAGAATAATCAAGGTTTTTCGTATATTTTTTTATTGCTACGTGGCAAACAAGTTACCAGTAGGTTCAGTAGATTCTCAGAAAACAAATGAGACCCAGCATTTATGATATGCACGCTCTTAAGGCTGTGCAATTGGGCAATTAGTTGAATTAGTTGAAAGGGGTGTGTTCAAAAAAATAGCAGTGTGGCATTCAATCACTGAGGTCATCAATTTTGTGAAGAAACAGGTGTGAATCAGGTGGCCCCTATTTAAGGATGAAGCCAACACTTGTTGAACATGCATTTGAAAGCTGAGGAAAATAGGTCGTTCAAGACATTGTTCAGAAGAACAGGGTACTTTGATTAAAAAGTTGATTAGAGAGGGGAAAACCTATAAAGAGGTGCAAAAAATGATAGGCTGTTCAGCTAAAATGATCTCCAATGCCTTAAAATGGAGAGCAAAACCAGAGAGACGTGGAAGAAAACGGAAGACAACCATCAAAATGGATAGAAGAATAACCAGAATGGCAAAGGCTCAGCCAATGATCACCTCCAGGATGATCAAAGACAGTCTGGAGTTACCTGTAAGTACTGTGACAGTTAGAAGACGTCTGTGTGGAGCTAATCTATTTTCAAGAATCCCCCGCAAAGTCCCTCTGTTAAAAAAAAGGCATGTGCAGAAGAGGTTACAATTTGCCAAAGAACACATCAACTGGCCTAAAGAGAAATGGAGGAACATTTTGTGGACTGATGAGAGTAAAATTGTTCTTTTAGGGTCCAAGGGCCACAGGCAGTTTGTGAGACGACCCCCAAACTCTGAATTCAAGCCACAGTACACAGTGAAGACAGTGAAGCATGGAGGTGCAAGCATCATGATATGGGCATGTTTCTCCTACTATGGTGTTGGGCCTATTTATCGCATACCAGGGATCATGGATCAGTTTGCATATGTTAAAATACTTGAAGAGGTCATGTTGCCCTATGCTGAAGAGGACATGCCCTTGAAATGGTTGTTTCAACAAGACAATGACCCAAAACACACTAGTAAACGGGCAAAGTCTTGGTTCCAAACCAACAAAATTAATGTTATGGAGTGGCCAGCCCAATCTCCAGACCTTAATCCAATTGAGAACTTGTGGGGTGATATCAAAAATGCTGTTTCTGAAGCAAAACCAAGAAATGTGAATGAATTGTGGAATGTTGTTAAAGAATCATGGAGTGGAATAACAGCTGAGAGGTGCCACAAGTTGGTTGACTCCATGCCACACAGATGTCAAGCAGTTTTAAAAAACTGTGGTCATACAACTAAATATTAGTTTAGTGATTCACAGGATTGCTAAATCCCAGAAAAAAAAAAGTTTGTACAAAATAGTTTTGAGTTTGTACAGTCAAAGGTAGACACTGCTATTTTTTTAAACACACCCCTTTCAACTATTTGCCCAATTGCACAGCCTTAAGAGCGTGCATATCATGAATGCTGGGTCTTGTTTGTTTTCTGACAATCTACTGAACCTACTGGTAACTTGTTTGCCACGTAGCAATAAAAATATACTAAAAACCTTGATTATTCTGGTTAGTCACATTGTACTGCTATTATTTTGAACAATACTGTACATTAGAATTTAGCAGTTTTAAATGAGCAGGTAAATAAATAAATAAATAAATAACTGTTGGAACAAAACAGTTTGAAGCTCTATTTAAAGCTCTATTTGGTCCTTCTCCAAACCACTTTTTGATCTGTCTTTCCAATGGAATTTACTTAGTTACAGGTTGAACTCATAACCATTTATAATACATAATTGGAAAATCATGTGTCAAGTCAGGTCAAGTCACCTTTATTTATATAGTGCTTTAAACAAAATACATTGCGTCAAAGCAACTGAACAACATTCATTAGGAAAATAGTGTGTCAATAATGCAAAATGACAGTTAAAAGCAGTTCATCATTGAATTCAGTGATGTCATATCTGTCCAGTTTTAATAGTGTCTGTGCATTCATTTGCAATCAAGTCAACGATATCGTTGTAAATGAAGTGACCCCAACTAAGCAAGCCAGAGGCCACAGCATCAAGGAACCAAAACACCATCTGTGAGAGAATGGAGAAAAAAAAACTATGGAGAAACCAGGTTGGGGGGCCATTTCTCCTCTGACCAGACAAAACCAGCAGTTCAATTCCAGGCTGCAGCAAGTCAGATTGTGCAGAAGAATCACCTGTTTCCTGTGGTCTTGTCCTGGTGGTCATCTGAGACAAGGTCTTTACAAGGGATGTGTATCTGGGGCTCTAGTTGTCCTGGTCTCCGCTGTCTTTCAGGGCTGTAGAGGTCCTTTCTAGGTGCCGATCCACCATCTGGTCTGGATACATACTGGATCCGGGTGACTGCAGTGACCCTCTGATATGGATACAGACTGGATTTGGTGGCTACAGTGACCTTGGAATAAGAGAGAAACAGACTAATATTAGCATAGATGCCATTCTTCTAATGATGTAGCAAGTACAGTATTGTTCAAAATAATAGCAGTACAATGTGACTAACCAGAATAATCAAGGTTTTTAGTATATTTTTTATTGCTACGTGGCAAACAAGTTACCAGTAGGTTCAGTAGATTGTCAGAAAACAAACAAGACCCAGCATTCATGATATGCACGCTCTTAAGGCTGTGCAATTGGGCAATTAGTTGAAAGGGGTGTGTTCAAAAAAATAGCAGTGTCTACCTTTGACTGTACAAACTCAAAACTATTTTGTACAAACATTTTTTTTTTTCTGGGATTTAGCAATCCTGTGAATCACTAAACTAATATTTAGTTGTATGACCACAGTTTTTTAAAACTGCTTGACATCTGTGTGGCATGGAGTCAACCAACTTGTGGCACCTCTCAGCTGTTATTCCACTCCATGATTCTTTAACAACATTCCACAATTCATTCACATTTCTTGGTTTTGCTTTAGAAACAGCATTTTTGATATCACCCCACAAGTTCTCAATTGGGTTAAGGTCTGGAGATTGGGCTGGCCACTCCATAACATTAATTTTGTTGGTTTGGAACCAAGACTTTGCCCGTTTACTAGTGTGTTTTGGGTCATTGTCTTGTTGAAACAACCATTTCAAGGGCATGTCCTCTTCAGCATAGGGCAAATGACCTCTTCAAGTGTTTTAACATATGCAAACTGATCCATGATCCCTGGTATGCGATAAATAGGCCCAACACCATAGTAGGAGAAACATGCCCATATCATGATGCTTGCACCTCCATGCTTCACTGTCTTCACTGTGTACTGTGGCTTGAATTCAGAGTTTGGGGTTGTCTCACAAACTGCCTGTGGCCCTTGGACCCAAAAAGAACAATTTTACTCTCAGCAGTCCACAAAATGTTCCTCCATTTCTCTTTAGGCCAGTTGATGTGTTCTTTGGCAAATTGTAACCTCTTCTGCACATGCCTTTTTTTAACAGAGGGACTTTGCGGGGGATTCTTGAAAATAGATTAGCTTCACACAGACGTCTTCTAACTGTCACAGTACTTACAGGTAACTCCAGACTGTCTTTGATCATCCTGGAGGTGATCATTGGCTGAGCCTTTGCCATTCTGGTTATTCTTCTATCCATTTTGATGGTTGTCTTCCGTTTTCTTCCACGTCTCTCTGGTTTTGCTCTCCATTTTAAGGCATTGGAGATCATTTTAGCTGAACAGCCTATCATTTTTTGCACCTCTTTATAGGTTTTCTTTATAGGTTTTCCTTTTTAATCAAAGTACGCTGTTCTTCTGAACAATGTCTTGAACGACCCATTTTGCTCAGCTTTCAAATGCATGTTCAACAAGTGTTGGCTTCATCCTTAAATAGGGGCCACCTGATTCACACCTGTTTCTTCACAAAATTGATGACCTCAGTGATTGAATGCCACACTGCTATTTTTTTGAACACACCCCTTTCAACTAATTCAACTAATTGCCCAATTGCACAGCCTTAAGAGCGTGCATATCATGAATGCTGGGTCTCATTTGTTTTCTGAGAATCTACTGAACCTACTGGTAACTTGTTTGCCACGTAGCAATAAAAAAATATACGACAAACCGTGATTATTCTGGTTAGTCACATTGTACTGCTATTATTTTGAACAATACTGTACAAACCCGATTCCAAAAAAGTTGGGACACTGTACAAATTGTATATAAAAAATAGAATGCAATGTTGTGGAAGTTTCACATTTCAATATTTTATTCAGAATACAACATAGATGACATATCAAATGTTTAAACTGAGTAAATGTTTCATTTTATGAGAAAAATAAGTTGATTTTAAATTTCATGACATCAACACATCTCAAAAAAGTTGGGACAAGGCCATCTTTATCACTGTGTGGCATCCCCTCTTCTTTTTATAACAGTCTGCAAACGTCTGGGGACTGAGGAGACAATTTCCACAAGTTTAGGAATATGAATGTTGTCCCATTCTTGTCTAATACAGGCTCCTAGTTACTCAAATGTCTTATGTCTACTTTGTCGCATCTTCCTCTTTATGATACGCCAAATGTTTTCTAAGGGTGAAAGATCTGAACTGCAGACTGGCCATATCAGTACCCGGATCATTCTTCTATGCAGCCATGATGTTGTAATTGATGCAGTATGTGGTCTGGCATTGTCATGTTGGAAAATGCTAAATCTTTTTTCATTTAAAAGTACTGCTATATGAACAAAAGTGCAAAAACATTTGGTTTACAAACACTTTACGTAGTAGCAGGTAAAATATCTCGTAAATCTTAACTGGTAACATTAATTAAACTAAAAATAAGCTATTTGTCTCTGCCAGGATATTTATAGAAAATATTTTATAGTTTGTTATAGAAAAACAAGTTGTGCTCAGAGTCGAGAGCCTCGATCATAACATTACAACAGGCACCTTGCTATTAGAGATCTGCATGATCGCGGGACCCATCGCAGCAGAGTGCAGCGCGGGACAACACTTGATGGGCGGGTAGATACCCCCAAATTCTGGTTCATTCACTAGAGTGATCGCTTCGTTTAGCAGTCCCTGACTTGGTTGGAAGAGGTGGGCAAGAGCATGGTTCAGTTTTTTATAGATCAGTGAGTGTGAGCGCTAACCATGCCAGAGTGGAGATCTTTTGATAAGTGCTGCATGATTGCATGAAAATTTCTGAACGGCAAAAACAATAGCTCTGTAAAGCAATATATTGTTAGAGGGATGTGTGTTACTGCGTCCCATATGACTCAAAATAATAAACCCTAAAGTTAACAAAACGATTCACTCAACAAGCTCGTTGCATTCTTTTCTGTTAAAAATAACAGTGGACAGTGGTTTGTGAATGTTGATGCTTAGCCTAAATAATTTGATCGGGAGCTCCACTCCTTGACCCATGATTTGTCTGTATGTGTATTCAGAGCCAGTGAGCAATGGACTTTCATAATAATAAAAAACTAAAAAGAGATAAAATAATTGTCTGCGTTAATCAGATAATGCATTAAAGCTATAATTATGCATTCACTTGCCCAGCCCTAAAATAAATAGATCAATTTCATATTAAACTAAACATTTTTAGTTTACATTAACCCAGTCAGCACTAGGAATTTAAGTAGTGAAAAAAATTCAAAAGGTGTATGCGGGAAACGTTTCCAGAAGCAGTGAATGTAAAGAATGCTTTGATTAACCAGGTGTCTTTTGACGCCTTGAACATGCTTATATGTAAATGTGCTACTCACCAAACACGAATCCAAGTCGTCCACATTACATATATATTTTGTATCAATGATATTGACAATCAGTTTAAAAGAAAGATAAGCTTCTAACATCAGAAAGAGTACTTATTTGTGCTTCTGGGTCATGTTTAGATATGGCTTCTTTTTTGACCTATAGAGTTTAACCGGCAATGGCTAATGACACGGTGGATTGTCTTAACTGACAATGTTTTCTGGAAGTATTTCTGAGCCCATGTTGTGATTTCCATTACATTAGTATTCCCGTATGTGATGCAGTGCCGTCTAAGGGCCCGAAGATCATGGGCAGAGTTTGTTCCAGATTCTCTGAATCTTTGGAAGATATTATGCACTGTAGATGATGATACAGGTAACTTCAAACTCTTTGCAATTTTTCTCTGAGAAACTCCTTTCTGATATTGCTCCACTATATTGCCGCAGCTGTTCCTTATATGTACATTTAACTTTTCCGGCCTCTTATTGCTACCTGTCCCAACTTTTTTGCAATGTGTAGCTCTCATGAAATCCAAAATGAGCCTATATTTGGCATGACATTTCAAAATAGCTCACTTTCAACATTTTATATGTTATGTATATTCTATTGTGAATAAAATATAATTTTACGAGATTTGTAAATTATTCCATTCTTTTTTTTACTCGCAATATGTACAGTGTCCCAACTTTTTTGGAATCGGGTTGGTAGTTGTAAGACAGATGTATAAAGAAGTGACGTGACATTCAGCCAAGTATGGTGACCCATACTCCGAATTCGTGCTCTGCATTTAACCCGTCCAAAGTGCACACACACAGCAGTAAACACACACACACTTAACTGGTAACATTAATGTAATTAAATTAAATATAAAACAAGCTATTTGTCACTGCCAGGACATTTGTAGAAAATATTTGATAGTTTGTTATAGAAAAGCTAGTTATGCTCAGAGTTCAGAGCCTCGATCATAACATTATAACAGGAACCTTCCTATTAGAAACCTGCACAATCGTGAGACCCATTGCAGACTAGATGGGAAGGTAGATTCTCGTGAGAGCGGGATGCGGGAGAATAATTAGGTTGTGCTCACACTAGGCAATCTTAACCCCCAAAACCTGGTTCTTTGGCTAGTGTGATTGCTCCATTTAATAGTCCCAAGCTCAGTTGGAAGAGGTGGGCCAGAGCGCGGTCCAGTTATAAATAGATCAGTGAGTGTGAGTGCTAACCGCGCTGGAGTGCAGATCTCCTGATATGTGCTGCATGACTGAGTGAATATTTCTGAGTGGCAAAAGCGATTGATGTGTACAGCAATATATTGTGAGAGGGCCGTGTGTTACCGCATCCCATATTACTCTAAATAATAAACCACAAAGTTAACAAAACAATGCTGTCTTCACGTGATATCGGAAATTTCCTGTTTCCCATTTATGAAGTCGTGATTATGAGCTTGTTGCATTCTTTTCTGTTAAAAATAACAGTGGACAGTGGTTTGTGAATGTTGATGCTTAGCCTAAATAATTTGATCGGGAGCTCCACTCCTGTGACCCATGATTTGTCTGTATGTGTATTCAGAGCCAGTGAGCAATGGACTTTCATAATAATTAAAAACTGCGTTAATGCGAGATAAAATAATTGTCTGCGTTAATCAGTTAATTCATTAAAGTGATAATAACGCATTAACTTGCCCAACCCTAAAAGAAATAGATCAATTTCATATTAAACTAAACATTTTTAGTTTACATGAACCCAGTCAGCA
Source organism: Carassius auratus (assembly GCF_003368295.1). Classification (NCBI taxonomy): domain Eukaryota; kingdom Metazoa; phylum Chordata; class Actinopteri; order Cypriniformes; family Cyprinidae; genus Carassius; species Carassius auratus. The sequence goes on from NW_020529094.1 coordinate 293,125, forward strand.
CTAGGAATTTAACTAGTGAAAAAAATTTCAAAAGGTGTATGTGGGAAACTTTTCCCGAAGCAGAGAATTTAAAGAATGCTTTGGTTAACCAGGTGTCTTTTGACATCTTGAACATATGACATTTCAAAAATAAACATGCTTATATGTAAATGTGCTGCATGATAATCTACCACATACGAATCCAAGTCTTCCAGTTTTATATTTGTTTCAATAGCAAATTATCGTTTTATTCAAGGAAAGTTAAATATGCTTGTAATTGGTACATTTTTCATAAAAAAAAATACATTTTTTAGAATTTTTTTTTTAGAAATACATACCTTTTGTATCAGTGATAATGACAATCAGTTTAACAGAAAGATAAGCTTCTAACATCACAAAGAATATAACGATTTCAACCAAATAAACAAAAAAAGCAAGTTTAGAATTCCTCTATAAAAGTAATCCCAAGGTTCCATAAAAAATACACTCAATAAAAGTGTGTATCCTATGATATTTTCATGCTTAGATTTTCATCATCAACCTTTCGAAGACAGGGGTGTCAAGTCGTTTATTTTTAAAACCTAGCAAACCTTCATTTAGCATCTTCATCACAGCTATTATTAGAGAGAGAGAGAGAGAGAGAGAGAGAGAGAGAGAGAGAGAGAGAGAGAACCACACACTGTTGAAGACACAATAATATAACCCCCTGCCGAGTAGCATTCCATTGCTTATTTATGCAATTCAATAAAGAAGAAAAAAACAACCACGTCATGCATTCTATTTAAGGCAGTATTGCTACAGGTGAGTCAAGCGCTGAAACTTGAGCAAAGGATAACTAGTCCTTGAAGTTGCTAAACCAACAGTGGATTAACAATTTTAATTTTACCGTTTAGTGTAAAAGATATTTGCTCAAGTATAAGGTAAGGTAATTTTATAAATCTATTTTTATGAAAGATGTTTGTGTTAATTATAAAGTAAACAGGGAATTTTAACAGACTACAGGAAAAAAAATAATTGCATTTATTTCTCATAGTATGTGAATTATGAATAAAAATAAAAGTTAAAAAAAGGGATAGTAAATTGATTGTAGCAGAAGTGTGTAGTGTGTGTAGTGTTACTAAATGTGTTTTATGATAATTTATTCAGTTCATATATTAAATTAATATAAATTAATTTATATATATATATATATATATATATATATATATATATATATATATATATATATATATATATATATATATATATATATATAATAGAAAATAAAACAGTTTTAGGTACTCTACTGTTATTTCTGACACTGGGTAAAAGTTCCGGAAACTGTCACTAAATTAAAATGCTGTTTGATTGTCTGAATTTACACTGGTGGTTCCCATAGACTACATTTATAATTTATTTAATTATTCATTTATCTTTTGCTGTTGTGGGTCCAAGGCTCTAAAGCGACCTCCCGCATAAAATCTGAAGTCACATCCATAGAGAAAGTGTTATTATAATTTTTTTCATTTAAAAGGATTAAAGCTAGTGTGTGTGTGTGTGTTTATATGTTCTAACCAATATGGTAGGTGACTCATCTTATTTCATGTTTTATTGTATTTTATGTGTTATATTTATTGTTCAGTACTTTGGTCAGCATGTGTGAATTGTAAATTGCAATATGAATGAATGAATTTAATGAATTAATGATTTGTGCTTTATTTTCCTTTGATTAAGGAAAATATGTTTATTTGTGTATACAAATCTTAAGTGATGTATTGCTTACTTTACAGACTGTTTTCTTCACCACTTGACGTTTTCCACAATGGAGTGGAGAACTTTTGTTATAATATGGATTTTTATCAGTAAGTGATTCAACGTCACAGATAGTATTACAGTAACGATAATATTGCATTATTCATTTATTGGAAAACAACAACAACAAAAAACACCAACAAGCTACATTAATTTGGAGGGTGGTTCTAAAACACTCGTGGAGAACATGTCTGTACATAAAGACGCTGAATATTTCTGATGATATTCTTAACATGCAGTGCCCTCTATCATCGGAAAAGTATATTCTTTTCATAATGAAGTCCACATGAGATTGAGAATTGAGATCGTAAATACTATATTGCCACCTAGTGGCTGATTCTTGTCAGATGTGGTATGCAGCTTGGGTAGGGACTAAAATGTTTTTTTTTTTTTTTACATTCATAGTTATAACATATTTTAAGATTTTATTAGCAAGGGGAAAAAATTGACATGAATTTTCTAAATGTTTTGACAAATAAAACATTAAATACATAACAAAATGTGTATATGTAAACTTCAACAGAACACTAAATTTTTATCTTTTCTAGCAATGACCAAGTCGCAAACAACTACCATTTCAACTACCTATGAGAGTACTCTTAGTACAGCTGAAATATCAACACCAACATTGCAGTCACTGAGAAACACAACATCTCCTGCAGAAAACATCCACCACTAGTGAATCAGAAACATCTACAACAACAGAGACTTCGACCATTACGACAACTCCTGTAGAAATATCCTCCATTATTGTAGACAACAATATTCCTGCTGCAACATCCACCACTATTGCAGCAAAAACCTCTACAACAACAACAGAAACTTCTACAATTACGACTCCTGTTGAAACATCCACTTCCAGTGCAGCAGAAATATCTAAAACAACAGAGATATCCAGAATCACAACTCCTTCTGAAACATCTACCACTAGTAAAGCAGAAACATCTACAACAACAGAGCCTTCCACAATCCCAACAACTACTGCAGAAATATCTACCAATAATGCAGCAGAAATGTCTACAAGAACTACAGCAGAAACATCTACCACTAGTGCAGCAGAAACATCTACAGCAATAGAGACTTCGACAATTACAACAACCCCAGTTGAAACATCCACCATTATCACTGCAGAGAAATCTACAACAACAGATCCCTCCACAACCACAACAACTCCTGTTGAAACATCCACTTCCATTGCAGCAGAAACATCTACAACTACAGACACTTCCACGATCACAACAACTCCTGCTGTAACATCCACCACTAGTAAAGCAGAAACATCTACAAGAACAGATACTTCCACAATTACGTCAAATCCTGGTGAAACATCCACTAATAGTGTAGGAGAAACATCTATGACAACAGATATTTCCACATTCACACCAACTCTTGCTGAAAGATCATCCACTATTGTGGCAGAAACATCAACAACAACAGAGACTTCCATGATCACAACACCTGCAACTGAAACACCCACTATTACTGCAGCAGAAACATCTACATCAACATATATATCCACAATCCCAATAATTCCTGCTGAAACATCCACTATCAATGTAGAAGAAACATCTACAACAACGGAGACTTCCACAATAGCAACACCTGCTGAAACTTCCACCACTAGTTTTGCAGAAATATCTTCAACAATAGAGACTTCCTCACTCACAACAACTGAGGCGGAAACATCAATTACTACTGCTTCAGAAACATCTACAACGACAAAGACTTCCACGTTCACAACTACTGCGGAAATATCCACTACTAGTGTAGCAGAATCATCTACAACAGAGGAGCCAGTAAATGAAGTGAAAATTAAGCTGGAATTCCACTCTAAAGATGCTTTCATAGATGACCTCAATGATCGACAGTCTCCTGCTTTCATAAACAGGGCTAGGCTTGTTGAGGATATTGTGAGTTCAAACCCACATACTGTATTCACTATATAATCATTCAAATTATGAACGTATTAATTATTTACATTTAATGAATCATAAATACTTTATATTTCTCATAGTTTCATTGTAACTTTCTGTACTTTATTACAGCTTACACTTAATTTGAAGAAGTTCCATTCATTCCTCAGAGTCACTGTGCTACTATTCAGGTAAATACTGAATACTTCACTGCTGATAATTTTAAATGCAATGCCTTTGTGTATGTTTTCAACTGTGAGAGATAACTCATACATGCGATTAACCCATTTATTAGTCCAATATGACAGTATTTCTAAAAATGTATTTCAGCAAAGGATCGGTCATTACCACATCAGAACTTGCTTTCAACTCTATTCAGACTGTGCCATCAGAACTCCAAATTGCAGAAGAATTACTGAGTGACGAGACAACTCTCAATGCCCTGAGCATAACTTCAATTTCAGTTAATAATACAGGTTTGTCTGACAATATATTAAAAGCAAAAGGTTTGAAAAAACGTTGTATTGTACATATGTGAGACATTGAACAGATTGTAAAAAATGGTCAGAAAATGGACACACAATTAATCTCTTTTGTCATGACTTTTGAGAGTGCCTTCTAAACTGATAAGCATTTTTTATGAACCACAACAGAATACCTATCAACAACAACAACTCCTGCTACAACATCTAAAGCAACAACAGAGCTGTCCACAACCACAACTACTGCAACTGAAACATCCACTACTAGCGCAGAAGAAACATCTACAACAGCAGACACTTCCTCAATCACAATAACTCCTGCTGAAACTCCAGCTGAAACATCCACCACTGGTGTAGCAGAAACATATACAAAAACAGAGACTTCCACAATCACAACAACTCCTGCTGAAACATCCACTTCCATTGCAGCAGAAACATCTACAACTACAGACACTTCCACGATCACAACAATTCCTACAGAAACATCCACCACTAGTGTGGCAGAAACATCTCCAGCAATAGAGACTTTGACAATTACAACAACTCCATTTGAAACATCCACCATTATCACTGCAGAAATATCTACAAAAACAGAGCCCTCCACAATCACAACTACTACTGCAAAACATCTACCACTAGTGCAGCAGAAACATCTACAACAACAGACACTTCTAAGATCACGACAACTCCAACTGAAACATCCACCAATAGAGTAACAGAAACATCTGCTTCCATGATCACAACAAATCCTGCTGAAACATCCACAACTAGTGCAGCAGAAACATCTACAGCAATAGAGACTTCGACAATTACAACAACCCCAGTTGAAACATCCACCATTATCACTGCAGAGAAATCTACAACAACAGAGCCCTCCACAATCACAACAACTCATGGAGAAATATCAACCACTATTGCAGTAGAAACATCTACAACAACAGACACTTCCATGATCACAACAAGTCCTGCTGAAACATCCACCACTATTGTAGCAGAAACATCTACAGCAATAGAGACTTCGACAATTACAACAACCCAGTTGAAACATCCACCATTATCACTGCAGAGAAATCTACAACAACAGAGCCCTCCACAATCACAACAAACTCATGGAGAAATATCAACCACTATTGCAGTAGAAACATCTACAACAACAGACACTTCCATGATCACAACAATTCCTACTGAAACATCCACTTCCATTGCAGCAGAAACATCTACAACTACAGACACTTCCACGATCACAACAACTCCTACTGAAACATCCACCACTAGTGTAGGAGAAACATCTAAAGCAATAGAGACTTTGACAATTACAACAACTCCAGTTGAAACATCCACTATTATCACTGCAGAAATATCTACAAAAACAGAGCCCTCCACAATCACAAAAGCTACTGCAGAAACATCTAGCACTAGTGCAGCAGAAACATCTACAACAACAGACACTTCTAAGATCACAACAACTCCAACTGATACATCCACCAATAGAGTAGCAGAAACATCTACTTCCATGATCACAACAACTCCTGCTGAAACATCCACAACTAGTGAAGCAGAAACATCTACAACAACAGAGCCTTCCACAATCCCAACAACTACTGCAGAAATATCTACCAATAATGCAGCAGAAATGTCTACAAGAACTACAGCAGAAACATCTACCACTAGTGCAGCAGAAACATCTACAGCAATAGAGACTTCGACAATTACAACAACCCCAGTTGAAACATCCACCATTATCACTGCAGAGAAATCTACAACAACAGATCCCTCCACAACCACAACAACTCCTGTTGAAACATCCACTTCCATTGCAGCAGAAACATCTACAACTACAGACACTTCCACAATCACAACAACTCCTGCTGTAACATCCACCACTAGTAAAGCAGAAACATCTACAAGAACAGATACTTCCACAATTACGTCAAATCCTGGTGAAACATCCACTAATAGTGTAGGAGAAACATCTATGACAACAGATATTTCCACATTCACACCAACTCTTGCTGAAAGATCCTCCACTATTGTGGCAGAAACATCAACAACAACAGAGACTTCCATGAACACAACACCTGCAACTGAAACACCCACTATTACTGCAGCAGAAACATCTACATCAACATATATATCCACAATCCCAATAATTCCTGCTGAAACATCCACTATCAATGTAGAAGAAACATCTACAACAACGGAGACTTCCACAATAACAACTCCTGCTGAAACTTCCACCACTAGTGTTGCAGAAATATCTTCAACAATAGAGACTTCCTCACTCACAACAACTGAGGCGGAAACATCAATTACTACTGCTTCAGAAACATCTACAACGACAAAGACTTCCACGTTCACAACTACTGCGGAAATATCCACTACTAGTGTAGCAGAATCATCTACAACAGAGGAGCCAGTAAATGAAGTGAAAATTAAGCTGGAATTCCGCTCTAAAGATTCTTTCATAGATGACCTCAATGATCGACAGTCTCCTGCTTTCATAAACAGGGCTAGGCTTGTTGAGGATATCGTGAGTTCAAACCCACATACTGTATTCACTATATAATCATTCAAATTATGAACGTATTAATTATTTACATTTAATGAATCATAAATACTTTATATTTCTCATAGTTTCATTGTAACTTTCTGTACTTTATTACAGCTTACACTTAATTTGAAGAAGTTCCATTCCTTCCTTAGAGTCACTGTGCTACTATTCAGGTAAATACTGAATACTTTGCTGATAATTTTAAATGCAATGCTTTGTGTATGTTTTCAACTGTGAGAGATAACTCATACATGCGATTAACCCATTTATTAGTCCAATATAACAGTATTTCTAAAAATGTATTTCAGCAAGGGATCAGTCATCACCACATCAGAACTTGCTTTCAACTCTATTCAGACTGTGCCATCAGAACTCCAAATTGCAGAAGATTACTGAGTGACGAGACAACTCTCAATGCTCTGAGCATAACTTCAATTTCAGTTAATAATACAGGTTTGTCTGACAATATATTAAAAGCAAAAGGTTTGAAAAAATGTTGTATTGTACATATGTGAGACATTGAACAGACTGTAAAAAATGGTCAGATTAGACATGGTTTTACATAAACTTTGGTGTTTCAGAAATATTCTATTAAAATATGCATTCAAAATGTACACACAATTAATCTCTTTTGTCATTACTATTGAGAGTGCCTTCTAAACTGATAAGCATTTTTTATGAAACAACAACAGAATACCTATCAACGACAACAACTCCTGCTACAACATCTAAAGCAACAACAGAGCTGTCCACAATCACAACTACTGCAACTGAAACATCCACTACTAGCGCAGAAGAAACATCTACAACAGCAGACACTTCCTCAATCACATAACTCCTGCTGAAACTCCAGCTGAAACATCCACCACTGGTGTAGCAGAAACATATACAAAACAGAGACTTCACAATCACAAACAACTCCTGCTGAAACATCCACTTCCATTGCAGCAG